>NW_015150746.1:908817-964805 GCF_000732505.1 Cyprinodon variegatus
TATATATATATATATATATATATATGTATATACATATACGTATATATATATATGTATATGTATGTATATATATATATACATATTACTTCTCTGAATTTGTGGCAGTGCTTATTAAAACAGATTTTAGATGGATTATTAATCTACAATAGATTTGATTGTAGAGAAATGCTGGTCAGGGATAGAAATGCTAGATTAACTAATTGGGTTGTACAGGCTGATTACAACCAACTCACTTACTTTTGCATGGGTCTATCAAATGTCCTACTCTTTGCAGATCAATTAGAACAGTTTCTCTTGGCATTGTTGTTTTTTATGTCTGAAGGATCCCCACTATAAATTCACAAACAGGTAAAAATCTCTTAGAAAAGTTAATAATGGCCAATGAACACAAAAAAAAAAAAGAAATTCTCAAGCTTTCAGAAAGAATGAGATGAATAAAGCCTGTGATGCAAACAAAATCATTTTCATTCAACCAATTCTTGATAAATCAATCAATTCCAAATCCTGAGCCTTCTTGTCGGTTCATGCATTCGACCCCGAGTAACACAGTAAATACAGCTCAGTTCTTAATAGGCAAACATGTGACCTTCTAATGAAATGAAAACTTAGAATTTATGTAGGATTATTTTAGACCTTTCTACACTTTAAACATGATACTATCATATTTTGAGGGGAAACGTGAAGGTTATTTTAGAGTTTCCCAGAGACCAGTAACGTGAGCGTGAAACTCCCATGACAATGTTTAAAATGTCTACCATGATGCTGTGTTGCCTGGAGGAATGTATCAAATGTTGCAAAGTCAACCTTTCTCCTGTATGTGCACTGCAATAGATTTACATTTATGTTCCGGTGTCTGCCAGGTTAGCCTACCGTTGTTTTAAGCCTTTTTAAAGAATTATATTTAGTGGGGGGTTTCTTGGTCCGTCTGCATAAATAATTTTCAGTGTCTGATTTGATCACTTCCTTAAAAGATAAATTTGGTTTAAGATAACACCAGATAACTGTTGGGAGAAATACATTGTCTATCATCTTTTAAGATTCAGTTGTTTTTGACATCTGGAAAAAAGAGCACCAATACAGAATGCACAAATAAAACAGCATGGACAAAAACTGCTGGCTTAAATGAAAATACTGAATACATTTAATTTATTGCATCATTAAAATATATTACAATATTCTACTCAATGTGTGGTTATTTAGGGTACTCCTTGTTGGAAATGAACACAAATGTGCAGATGAATGAGTTTTATAGCAGTTTGTGGCTTTTAAACATCCTTACCAAGAATACTAAAAAAATTAAAAGGCATCTGTATAAATGATGTTGACTGAAGCGTAAAATCTTACATCGTGTTAACAGACATTTTCTCATGATTCTATTCCATCTGTTAGGCTCTCAGATGTCCAAAATAGGAAGGAAAACATAGATAGAAAGGGCATGTCTTTAGAAATTTACTGCATGTTGCACCAGAGCACCAGAAGGTAATTCCAAAACAAACAGAAAGAAATCGAACATAAAACACAAGTTGAGCCCTTAATAATAAACTCCCAAAACCTCATGAATTACAAACATATCAACAAAAATCATAGCCTTCTGAATCCTAAAGTCATGTTAGCTAGAGCTGATGAATGAAAAGTCAAATAACTGTTGTGTCCCCAACAGACATTGAATGAGAATAGCAAAAATACTCTAAGCAAATATTTCTCAGTATTCTGGTGTTAATTTTGGTAATCGAATAGGAATAAAACAGAAAAGGTTTATTTTTGCATATTTATCAGAGATCTCTTTACATGACATCAATCATAAATCACCAAACCCACAATGATAAAAGTGATGAAAAGGAAGTGAATTTCAAAAGGAACAAGTCTAGGGACAGCAAGCTCAAAATACTGACCCATCATGATTCATGGAGCCATGGGACTTGAAACTGTTAAATATCCCTTATGTGTAAAACTAACTGCAGACTCTACAGATCTGTTTTAGATTTTACTCTTCAATGGTCAGGTTTTGCTTTCATTTGGATTTCTTTGAGCGCACTTGGCTTTCCTTTGTAGTCACTCAATATTTTTTCATTGTCACTCATCTTGACACTATTTCTAATATGTTCCTCCTTGGTGTCAGTGTATATTTGTCCATAAGTCATTTAACATAATGCATCTTTTTGTGATGGTTTAATGTTGAAATCCTCCTCCAAACAAGGCCCATGACCTATATGAACCTCTGGCCTGTGCCCAGCAAGCTCTTTTGTAAATCTTTTCATAATTGTTGCATGTATTTCAGGGACCCAAAGCACTCCCCTGGTGGAGAACTGCTCCTCGGGGGAACTGACCCAAACTACTACACTGGAAATTTTAACTATCTGGAAACAAGGGAGATGGGAAAATGGGAAGTCACCATAAAAGGGTACGATATTTGCTGAAAGTCATTTGCAATATGTGTGTATTTAAGAATTCCTTTCTGTGCAAAGATTCAGAAATGTCAGCAAGCGTGTTTTGTTTGTTCAGGGTTTCTTTGGGGGCGAAGATGATGTTTTGTGAAGAGGGCTGCACAGCTGTGATCGACACAGGCTCCTCCTACATCACAGGCCCAGCCTCCTCTGTCTCTATGCTGATGGAAACTATTGGTGCTCAGCTGGACGAAACTGGAGTACGTCCATGACAAAAAAAAAAAAATACCAACAAAAAGTCATAATTTGTTTAAGAAAATAATCTTCACCTGTTTTAATCCTATACAATGTGTTGTTTAACAGTATAAAGTTAACTGTGAGACAGTGAAGATGTTGCCCAGTGTGACATTTCTCCTGGGAGGCCAAGAGTATGCTTTGACGCATGAAGATTACATAATATGGGTAAGATGGAGAATGGCTGCCAATTTATTAACAGCACAAATAATTCTGTTGTTCAGTAAAAAAAAAAAAAAAAAAACAATGTTGTGAATGGTAAGGTTTGTTGAGAAAGAAACTCAGGAGCAGCATAACAAACTGGAGAATTACTGAAGAAATAAAAACTAATCTAAGCCTAAATTACAAATTAATTAGAAATGGTATGACACACTGAGAACAGAGTAATGAGCACTAGCAGAGAAACAGGCTAACAAAATGGAGTACCAAAGTGCATTGACGAAGTATGGATGAGTTCAGCAGTCAGATAAAATTAGTTGCACTAAGGCAGAGATATGTATACAGAAGTTGAAAGAACAGAAATTAGCTAAGAGATTTCATTCAGTTCTAGTTAATCCATGCGATTGATTCATAAAGACACAGCTATCCACCTAAACTGAAAATGTTTCGAATAAAAGCAGAAATTAGAGGAGCAGCCAAGAAGCTTGTGTTAACTGCATATAAGCACCGTCTGTGATTATTGTTAGAGTTGCTCTCCAAAATGTTTTAGATATCTGCAACATGACTAGTCAAAATAACCCATTAGATATCTGCAATGTTTGTGTATATCTTGAACTGGATTTACTTATACAGTATGCATAGCTGTTGCAGATATCTGTAAAATATAATTAGAGATATCTAGACTTAGAGTCTTGACCAGGCAAAATGACTTTGCAGATATATGCAAGGTGAAATGCTGGAGTCATTTATTAATCCTGAAAAGTACTGCATGCCCTGTTACGGAAACACCTATGCTCATTAAATCCTCATACCAAAGTAGAAAACAGATTAAAATCTTTCTGACTGAACAATCTTTGAATATATGGGATGTGTCATGAGAAGTTTAGGAACAAGTCAAAAGAGCGCAAACTGAGAAAAAGAGCAAAATACATATATTAATAAAAAGCGTGATTTTAATTTGAACAAAATGTTGAAATTAAAGTTTTGAAAAAAAAATGAAGGGGAGGTTTCAAAGCTTTTGATTGCAACTCATCCTGTTTTTTAATGTAAAATCACAGCTGGCCCACATCTGCATATTTTTAAGGCAAACCCACAGCAAACGTACTGTATATGCTGCTTTTTGTTTGCTTTCATTACTGTATGTGTGTCGGCCAATAAGCGTTTGAATGCATAAATGCTTATGCAGATAGGTTAACTGCCTCGTATCCATGGAGTACTTATTTGTGGCCACAACATAGATGTAAGTTATGTAAGTTATAATGAGCAGCAGTTCAGAATTCATTTGAGAGGTGGAGGTGAAATGAGGCTGTCGCTTCCCTTTGCCTTAATCTGCGTACTTATTTTTCTCCATTGTAAGGTCTGACACGATTAAGTGTTTTTATTTTATATTTTTTGCAAGAGGATAATTTTTCAGTCTTGAGAAAAGTTGGGTGTTTAGCCTTTCTCGATAATTTACTGTAAAATTGCCCTTTAGAGTCGGTAGTAATGCATTTTTACATTACATTTATCCCTCATGAACCCCAGAACGGACAAAATATTATTCCAAAAATACCTCTCTGGATGGCCCATCCTGGTCTCAATAGGTAAAGTATAGTGGTAAAGAAAAAATATTAAAATTTAAAAAACACTTTTAAGGGTTGCACATTTTGTCTCGGGCAACCGTGCGCTCAAAGGTTTCCTGCAAAACCAAATAACAAAGGAGAAGATGCAATCACTGGTCTGGGTAGTGGCTCAGACTGGTTTGATTACTTTATACTTTAGAATAGCTCATAAAAAATAAAAAAAGCTTATTTCACCAGTTTCAATAAAAGCAAAAAGAGAAGTGCTTTATGTAGTTTCATGTCCTAACTCTTAGTTTGTGATGAGTTTCATAAAGAAGAAAAATTTCTTGGGAAAAACAGAGGGAATGCAGTTCTCAGCAGCTCAGACTCATATATTTGGACATTAAGGGATAAGAAATAGACTAAGTTAAGGGGTGCCCACTAAAGGCCTAGGTACCATATGCACTGCCCACCACTGATCATACCTGAAGTTCTTGTGGCTTTGGGAAAAAATGTCTTGAAATGATTTGAGAATATAAGCAGAAGAGACACTAAATAAAAACTCCACTGATGAAAAATAACAGCTAAAATGTGGATGACTGTTTTAATACATAAAACATAGAAAAATAAATGTTTCTAAAGCTTTGCTATTTTTCCATCCAGTAACAATCTTTTTAAAAAGAATTAAAATAGATTTGTCACCCTGTTGATTTTTAACTAGTTGCACTGGTGTACCATTGAAGGATTTTAAACATAGCAAACCTATTGTTTCAGCAATCACAGATCGAAGAGGATGTCTGCATCGTCTCGTTCAGGGACTTGGATGTGCCACCACCTACAGGTCCTGTCTGGATTTTGGGAGCAAACTTCATTGCCCGGTACTACACAGAGTTTGATCGTCGCAATAATAGAATAGGGTTTGCTACAGCAGTCTGACAAGAGCTTAAAGCCTAAATATATTAACCTGTCTCCCAATTTATTTTTGCTGCTCATTTCAAATATCATCTTGCCATCTCTAATTGAACACCTTACATTTGTCCATGTTTGAAAACTTTATTTTATTCTAATTTAAATCAGAAACAAAGAAGAATGCAAGGCATTTACTAAATATTTGTTTCTTTATCTAACACAGTTTGCACTGAAGGCCATAAAAGTTTTTTTTCCACTTTTGTTTATGAGCAAATTTAATCTGTTCATCACTCTGCTTGTAATGAACGGTTTTAATATCACCTATGAAAATAAAACACTTATGTGAGCCTTTTCCCGGTTGTTTTTCGTGTGTGATTTTTGGGTTGCTGAATTGTTTCCATGTTGGTGTGATGAATTCATTTTGGGACCGTTACTTGAAAGTTCCGTCTGAAGTTAAAAACAGATGCTGGAAGAGATTTTATCTATAATTCTAATGCTGGGTCAAATATTTTCAACATCACATTATCTTTTTTTTGTGTCCAAATTCTCTGCTTATAAGATTAGAACAAAAAAAAACAAAAAAACAATCAGTTTTTCAGATTTACTCATTAAACTGTGACAACATATACAATAAACAAAGGGGCCTCTCAAATGTGTTTGTACACATAGAGCAGCTCTTCAAAGAAGTTGCAAAGTGATTTGGGTTTGCAAATCAGCAGAAAGATGTGCAAACCTTTTTTGTTTGCATGTTTGGGTTCATCAATATCAGATCATATTTAGAAGACCATACCACGCAAATTCATGGATGGAGGATATACACATGTAAAAATTTACCACCAGGAAAATACATTTTCCAAAAATGAATGCATGGGAACAGGAGACAATCTTTATACAATAAAACCAAAACTAAAACAATGACCAAACCTAAATATTGTGGCATGTTTTCAAAAGGAAAACATGGTATCAAAACAGCCTCTTGTCTTCACAGATTCCAAATAATTAATTGCATGTGCAGTTTTTTTAATAGGTTTAATAAGTGGGCATGTTGATCTACAAATATTACTTGACAAACATTAAGACATGCTAACTCGATTTGGTTCTGGACATTAAAATATGCCGATTACATGTTGTACAAGTGGATCTAAAAATAAAATGAGGTTAAAACCCATGGAGATGAAGGTCACACTAATAATTACAGAAAAGAAATAATGATAATACAAAATAATATTTATAATAAACCTTGTCACCTATCTCAAAATGCAAGCAACAAAAGTAAAAGAAGAGAAAACATTACCGTGCACAAAAATTTTCAGGTTCTTCTGATGTTCTAGTTTTTATAAACATGTCATAATATATAAGTTTAGTCTTTTTTTCCCCCGATTAGGTATAAACATTTTACAAAAATTGTCTGCTATCCCGCTGCATTAAATGGAGCCAGCTGTGGAAATGTTTTCTTCATTAATATTACCGGTATTTTAGAATATATTTATTTACTGTTATTTTTTACAGGTGCTGAGAGTTCTCAGTTTTGAAGGTTTTATCAAACATTGTAGAAAAAATATATAATTTTAATTACTTTCTGGCCCTGTTGATAAGTTTGCACATATTAATTATACTCATTCAAAGGTCCTGTTTGACTCCTCCGTCTGACTCTGCAGTTTTCATCAAAAGATCAAGCTATTTTTAAAATTCTTTGTCTAAAAAGAATGAAGCTTGTCTTAAAATAACCTAAGCAAGCTAGGTTCTGTTAGAAAGATGTAGCCTTATTGAATAGTGGCAGGAATATCTGCTTACCCAGACGACAGGGAACACGACAAAACAATAAAAATGCAAAACAACTTACATTTATCAGGTGCCCTTGTCAGATCTTTTTGTCACATTTTCTCTGAATTCGCCAGGAAGTCCACCAATGCCTCTCCACAGTGACAATAGGGTTATCATGCTTATTGCTTCCATGTCCTGGAATTGACATCCTGGGATTGTATCAGTTAAAAGTGCATCATGAGGTGAGGGTGGACACTGGCATTTAGTCAGAAATCCAGCCTTTTGAAAAACATCTCTCTCAGTATGAGCTAGGTTAAGTATTTGGAGTGAAAACCTGTCCAAATAACCACTAGCACAAAAAGACAGACAAAGACTTGTCAGAATCAGTTGTATAATCCATGTTATTTCTAG
Source organism: Cyprinodon variegatus (assembly GCF_000732505.1). Classification (NCBI taxonomy): domain Eukaryota; kingdom Metazoa; phylum Chordata; class Actinopteri; order Cyprinodontiformes; family Cyprinodontidae; genus Cyprinodon; species Cyprinodon variegatus. The sequence continues at coordinate 916,280 of NW_015150746.1, forward strand.
CAAAATCATCCTAAAACTGAGCATTATGTATTGGGTTATAAAACAAAGCCCACTTCCGATAACTGCAACAGTTTTTCTTACACAAGGATGTTGCTGAAAGTAAAAGAGTTTGGGTGATTTAAGAGAGATGCATACGTGTATTTTTTATTTATTTGAACCAAAGCAGCATGATCACAAAAAGAAATAAAAAGTTTCAATTAAAGGTTTTTGGGGGTTTTGCTGCAGGGACAGGGAACCTGGTTAGAGTTACTGGAAAAAAACTGATGAAGCAGCAGAGTATCGTTTTTTTTATTTTTTTTATTTTATTTTATTTTTTATCTATTGAGGGTCAATTAATGCTGAGCAGAATTTTATTTTTTTACTCAAATTTTAACCTTGTTTTATAACTTCTATTGATAAAATGTTATCTCCTTGCCCATTATACTCAAACCGTTATAGGCTCAACAGTAGTTCCCAACAAAGAGGGACAGATTAATGTCAACAAGAAGATATAAAAAAAAAATCACCATCAAATTTGTAATCATTTTGATCAGTCTAAATATGGCTATTTTTTTTCTCCTTGTATAAATAAAATGTGGTCCTGATACCAAATGGAATTAGACTTCTACTTTATCTCTGTTGTCAAAAATGGATTAAAGCTTATATAAATCATCAAATCTTTTGTAAATAATTTAAATTAGTTAAATGTTGAAATATTCAGCTCAGGTTTCACAAGTCTGAAATGCAGTCCAGGCTCCTCAACAACACTGAAATATTTGGGAGCACATTTTCAGAAAAACACTAATTATCAACTTAAGCATAGTTTATTACCAACTTTGAACATTGGACCCTTACTTCCCACTTACTTAATATCTACTACAGTAGGGTTACAACAAACTCAGTTAGGATGCTTCTTATTCATAGGAAAGCCACTCACTCAAGATTTCTATCACTTATTGGGACACAGCATGGGACATTTTTAGGTTAAAAAGAATTTATTTTAAAATAATAAATTTAATAAATCTGAATTTTGGTATCCCTAATTCATGTTTTAAGTTCATAATTTTCCTCAAATGACCAAACAATAAGTCCACTGGTCCACCAATGATTTAAAAGACCCTTGCGGCAAAGGGGATTTTAATATTTTTCTTGTTGATATCAATGGTGACTTTTCACAGAGAGTCATAGGAAGGTTTATTCCCTTTAGGAGTCCTGGTCACTATCATGTATTATCTTAGCTCCAAAAGGCAATACATCATTTTTAATGTTATTAATGGCCTGCAGTGCTTTTACAAAAACAGATTTATTGCACCATGGAGTGAACTAAATGATCACTTTGGGAAATCATTACTTATTTAATGTTTTTTTGTTGTTTTTTACTCAATTTTTCTTAATCGGGGTCTATTCAGATGTAATTTTCAATATGTAAGAATTATTATTTTGTTTTCTGATCCTTACAGGTTTTTATACCAATATTGCTAATAAATATGTGTGCAACAACAGGATTCAAACCTATTTTAATGCTGCCATCACCTCACTGTACTTACAATGAATTTATTTCTTTCATAGAGTTGGAATGAATAATAGTTGTAGGGTGTACTGGAAAGTCTCACACAAATACCATACATACCATATGCAATCAACCATACAACCATAGGCTAAATGAATCCTAATATGGAGATGTGGACTGGATAAAAAAGGCAAGTTTAAAATGTTATGTACGGTATTTTTATGTCGTGAACAAATTTGAGGTTCTTGTAGGTTTAAAAATTATCTAACACAAACTCAGATAAATGATCACTCTTAAGTGCTTTACATTTCATATTTAGTTAAAATGCTTTAGTCACAATGTTTGTTTAGTAAGTCCACCCTCTTTGCTTTTATGTCACAACATCTGGTTCCAATAACACAACATACTTTATTAAATTAATATTGGTACTTATAAGAACCTTGACAAAATTTAAATTGTTAAGCAGTTAGATGATTTGATCCATGTGTGTTTAGGAAAAAGAAAGGAAGACACCAGCAGTAGTGATACTGATTATCCATCTGGTAAGTGTTAGAAGGTAATTTCTGAATGCTTTTGACTCAATCTCCTCACCACCAAGAAAGATTGTTCACAGGGTAAAGCGTTAAGGGTACTTGAATAATTTTCCCAAGGGCAAAAGTCTTGCAAAGTTCACAGCAAGGTCAAACCATGAAGTAGTTAGAATTACAAACACCTAAAAACTAAGCCTGAGTCTACAGACCTTTGTCATAATTTTAAATGTTGGAAACATATAGGAGATTGAAAGATTATGGCGGTTTAGGTGGGTCATAAAACTAGTCAGATGTTGTTTTTTTTTCTTATTTAATTATTACTGGTTTTACTGATTTAATGGCATTAACTTACTCATTTTTCCCTTTACTGTTTTCTAAATTATAGTTAGCCTTTCTTTCTTTGTATACCTTTGAGGACTCTAGTTGAGTAGTTGTTTTGTGTGCTTAACGGTTCCAAGAAAGATGACATAAAAGTGAAAATAACTGTAAGCATTGTAGGTGGATGGATGCTATAAGATGATTTTATTCCCTTATTGATAATCTTTTAACAATATAAAATAAATGAGTATCCTGTCCAACTGGTCTGTATAGGATTGATTTTTCGTCTGAGTAGCACAGAGGAGATGTCTGGGAAATGATCCGTGGCTTGGTCCTTCTCTTCTTGAATACTTTTTCAAATTATTTTACAACTCGAAATATAAATCAGGATTTTAACATTCTGGACATTCTACTATGCTTTAAGCAGTTCTGTTTTTACTTTGCCCTTTATATCCATGGCTGTTGCCCTGCTGGAAGGATGATCTACAAACTAATTTTAATTTGTTTGATTTTATTTCTTAACTCTGAGCAGTTCTTTTACTCCTTCTGCAAAAAAACAAAACAAAAAAGCATCCTTGCTGTGTGATGCCACCAGCATGGGTCACCCTGGGTATGGTATGCTTTTAAATCTACAGTGTCAGGTATCATCTCCACATACAGTAACACATTTAATTTTGGTCTAAACCAAATTAACAAATAAATGTTAGATAAATCACAAAGCTGCACTTCGTGTGGCTTATCAAAGCTTTCTTTGTACTATTCTTCCAAACAGGACAGATTAATAGACAGTTAGCTGTTGTCGCTCACATGAGTTGTTACTCTAAAAAAGAGTTACTATAGGTCTCCTGGACAATTTTCTGATTAATACTTGCTTTACAGGATTTGTTCTTCCTCGTTGCATTTATATGTAAGCTGAACTTGACACCATTGTCTGATAACTAAAGCGAGTTTGAATGTGTTTGCTTGATTTTGGAATATGCCAGTATGACTGGATAAATGTTTTTTTTTTTTTTTTGTAAAACGTCTTAAGGTAGCACATGATGTGAATTAGAGCTATAAACTGAATTGAGTTATTTGCCCACTAATGTTCTCCTAAAATCCTCTAAAATGAAAAGCCCCCTTTAAATTAAGTTTAAACTGTACACTAATTTGTTACTAATTATTTTACTTCTAAATAGGGGTGGATGCAATAAATGTTATCTTGAGTAAATCTAGTCCCAATAACTAAATTGTTTTTTTTTGGAAGTAATGCACCCTGCAAACATTCAAGGTATGAAGACTACCACAATGAACTTTATGATGCATCCTGAAAATCTGTGACAGGCATTAAGGGAACACACAATCATTTATATTTATATTTTTGTCATTTTTTCCATTGTATTTCAGTACATGAAAATGAAAGTGCAGCTGGATGCATATTGCAGTGCTCCACATTACTGTTAATATTTTTTACAAATTCATCCTCCAAAGTAAAGAAAACAAGCCAAGGGAAATATGTTAAAAAAGGCTCATTTGGGCTGCACCGTCAGTTTGACAGACACTTCATTTCTGCCAATAAACATTTCTCTTATCTAATAAATACTCAGCTGTTTCTCACTTGATATATATTCCTCATTTATTTGATTATTCTGTTAGCATGTGTGACAGGCTGTGTGATGTATTTCTTGTGAATATCAAATGTTTTTCAGCACTCTTTGTTTCCTGCACTGCCTCTCTTTTGTAATATCTATGTTTCCCTCATAAAGGCTTGAATTGTACGGCAAGTGGACTTTCGCTCAATCTCTTGAAGGTGTTTCAAACCTACCCAGACGTCTTTCCCAATTCTGTTAGAGCGCTGAAATATTTAAGCAGCATGGAGGTCCATCTTCCTGCACACATTTCAAGTCAGATATGAATCAAATAGGCATCCCTTGTTCAGCTGGATTGTTGCAGCGTTTTGTTGTGCATGGGCTCTTTGATTGGCTTTTTGAATCCTGTTGAGTGTTGTTATGTGATTTCTAAGGAATGAGTTCCATGACTGAATTGTAAATGCTTGGAAGCTGAAACCACAATCCTGCCCCTATGTTCAGTGATGGCTTTTGTCTTTTCACCAAGATTACTTCCTCGACCCATCTTGCATAATAAATTGGAAATCTGCATCAAACTAGACTTTGAGGCACATGACCTTTGGATGGCCTCAGACATCACTGTAAGAAACAGATTCAGTTAAAAAACAAAGTATATCAGATTGCATATAAATCACAGGACCCGGATGCCTTTCAGTCACTGAGACAACTTTGACCTCGCCTATGTTAAATGTGAGCCCATGAGGCACGTGCACACATAGACCCCCAGTGGCGCTCAAGTACTTGCCCTTTTGCCCTGGATGTGATAAGTGCTCTCTCTGAAGCCAGATTTGTCTTCATTCATCAACATTTCAAAAGAAAATGTTTTTCTCTCTATCAATTCTCCAGTGCAAATACAGGCAACATTTAACCGAACCACACATTATCTGCAAAACCTTTGGTTTTTAATGCTTTCTGATAGAGTGACATCTATTACATGTGTGGGACCGTCATGGTTTACTCAGTAAAGCCCTTTCTCAATTCTTGCATTTTTCCATTATGTACTTCAATTTCACATATCCCCTGATGGGCACACCTACGAAGTATGTCCCAGTTCTCCAGGGCAGTCTTTTACCCTGCCCTCTATGCACTCTTCATCCACACTTCAGTAAAGTGTGCATCTTTCTGCTCTCGAATGCAGACAAAACAGAATTTATAATCTTTGGACCAGAGTCTTTGAAAAAGAAGCTGATTAGTAAATCGATGGGATTAAACTGATTTCAGATAATAAAGTAAAAAATCTTGGTGTTGTTTTTGATCAGGACCTGTCATTTAAATCCCATATCAAAGAAGTTTCTAGAATTTCCTTCTTTCATCTGAGGAATATTGCAAAAATTGGAAATACCATGTCCAGGGGTGATGCTGAGAAACCAGGAAATGCATTTGTTACTTCAAGGCCAGACTAGTCCACAAATTGTAGTTAAAGCCTTCAGCTGATCCAATATGCTGCATTCAGAGTTGTGATGAAAATTAAAAGTAGAGATCATATCTCTCTTATCCTAGCTTCTCTTCATTGGCTTCCTCTTAAATATCAGAGATCTGATTGTTCCTTATGTTCCTAACAGAGCACTTTACTCTCAATCTGCAGGTCTACCAGTGGTTCCTAGAATTTCTAAAAGTAGAATGGGAGGCAGATCTTTTAGTTATCAGGCTCCTCTCCTGTTGAACCAACTACCAGTTTTAGTCCGTGAGGCAGACACCCTGTCTACTTTTAAGGCTAGGCTTAAAGCTTTCCTGATAAAGCTTATAGTTAGAGTGGCTCAGGTAAACTGAGCTATCTCTATAATTATGCTGCTATAGGCTTAGAATTCTGGAGGACATAGGGACCCCCATTTCATCTTTCTGGTTTATTCTATCTCTATTGTCCCTCTGCAGAGTCTGTTATTTCGATCTGTAAGGTTATGCTCTTTCTGCTTTTTCTCATAGTAGCTTGGCCTTCATCTTATTCCTGTTTGGCTGTGACATCATCCTGGAGAGAAAGCTGTGCTGCTGCCATCAACACCTTTGTTTATAGATATTCGAGATCGGCTTGTTTTTATGTGTAGTGCTTTTTCTCTGACTGTGACTGGCTGGAGTGCTGTCTTTATCCTCTGACATGGGCTCTGGCTTCAAGCTCGTCTGCGTGGCTGTGTTTCCTGGATGGGGCCGCCTTTTACAGTTGTTTTCTGTATGTCTGCTTCTGTCTCCTTGAATCAATCTCAATAATCTTACTGATGAAGCTTTAAGTTTCTCTTTTTCAACAATGGATAATTGCTGTTTTTAAATGTGCAGATTTGGGCTAATTTGGAATATATATATATATGCCGATGAGATTAAGTTGGCTTGATTGAAAAATGTCTGGAGAATCCGCCGGCTTATATGCCCGGCTTAATAGAGGCTGCACTCTCTTCTACTCTTGACTGGCCTGTAGTGAGAGCGTGAAAGGCTGCGGAAATCTTCAGAATTTTACAATAGACCAGGTGTCTGCCCAGTTCAATAGGCAGAATTCCTGCTATAAAGAATCTAGTTATTTACACATCTTTAACGAGCTCTACTAACAGTCAGACTGGCCCATTATCGTTTACTTGCCACAGGAATCCAAGAGATGCCTACCAGTGTGCGTCTGGAAGAAGCAACTTTTGTCCAGTCTTCTCGGGGAGAAAAAAATATTGCATTGAGAGACCAGCTGACCAGGTCCATTATTTCCATTTTTTGGAAGATATGCAAATAGTAGCTACAGTATATGATTGACTTTTGGCCTCATGTCTTAGACACTCTGGAGAACAGACAGGTGGAGCAGTCCATTGGTCACCATTTGGTGGCGAGTTGGATATGCAGACAGATTCAGTAGCGAGGGTCTGCTGGGAATATCTGTCGGAACCCTAGATCAGGTGGTTATATTCAACTTCCACCTCTGGAAAAACTTCTAAGATTCTGGGGGAGGCATGGAGTCTGAGTGGAACATATTCTCACCTCTGTTGCCGATGCTGCCACAAATAGCTGTGACTGTAAGGTCTGTGGTGCCTGTCTGGCAGCAAGGCCTGAATCTGGTGGTGGACACCGGCAGTAAGGGATGCTGTCACTCTAATTATAGACTCCTATCCTGGATGGCCTGTGGGACTGCAAAAGCAGCAACCAGGTACTGCTAGCCTGGGTGGCTGCAGAGGCAAAAAACTTGGGCCTTTTTTTACAAGTATAGAGAGACCATGGAGAAAGACAAAAGATCGAATAACATCCTCCATTTATCAAGACCAGGTTGCAGTGGTATCAGTCTCAGCAGAGACACAGACGTCTCCCTCCCCAGACACATCCTTCAGCTCCAATGAGGAAAGCCCCAGAGCCAGCGAAGAGACAGTTCCTTTCCTGGGATATTTCCTAAGCCTCATCCCAGTGGATTACCTTTGAGAGACATGTAAGAGGAATCTGAAACAAGTGTCAAAGCCACTGCAGCTGACTCCTCTGGGTGCGGGAGGAGAACCCTGAGCCTCTCCTGAATGACCAAGCTCCTCACCTTATTTCTAAGATAATAACCAGCCACGTTGCAGAGAAAGGTCATTTCATTCCCCTTTATCCAGGATCTGGTTCCTTCATTAAAGTCTAAGCAAGATAGCTGAAACCTAATACAGGTGTTCATCTTACATAAGAATGATTACTGCATCCATTTCTTTACAGGTCTGCCAAAAATTAACAACATTTAAAACATTTAAACAGCTGAAGGTAAAACAGAATGCTGCTGCTCTCATTCTCACTAAACTTAAGGAGGTACAACATTATTTCTAAAACATTATGTTGGCTCAGAGAATGGATTTTAAAATCCTTAATTTAACCTATAAACTACTGAAAGGCTTAGCACCAAAATACATTACAGGCCTGCTGTCAGGCTGTCAACTGGCTCAAATCTTCTCTTTATACCCAGAGCAACACACAAACGTGAAGAAGCAGCTCTTCATTCTTATGCTGTAATAATCTGAAAATAAAATAAACTCGGGGAAGACTGTAAAAGTGCTTCAACACTATCCTTATTTACATCAAGGTTAAAAATCCATTTGTTTAGAGTCTCCATTGGCTGTCTAGTTTAAAGTATTAACTAAAACATCAAGAGTTTGTATTCAACCTTTCTTTACCTGTCTTTATGCCACTGCAATTTGTTTTTCCACATTTTTTTTTCTCGCTATGTTCTGTTCTTGTAAAACACTGAATTACTGCTGGAATGTACTACACAAAACGTACCTTGGCCTTACACTTATTAACTTATATTAAATTAAAGTTAATCAAAACAAAAAGTTGTAAATGTAGCAAATTTTACAGCCATTCACAGGTGCAGTGTTCCTGTTTTCACATATTGATGCAAGGAGACATTAAAGTGGAGATCTCATTAACATATCAACCCAGAGTTAACAGTTATAAAGAGAATAAAAATCCCTTAAAGGTCAAATGCCTAAATAGTTTAAAAATACTACTATGACCACAGGATGATTTCCCCTTTTCTTCTACTGGTAGCTTTAAGCAGACAGCAATATTTTAAATCAATAAAAGGTAGCATTAGTATTTTGTGGAAAATTGCTGACTTCTACTTGCAGCAAATCCACTTTAAGCATATTACCACCACCTAAATGGCTGCAGAGAGAAAGTCAGTATCAGGCTCTGGTTTTTCAATGTGATTAAAATTGAGTGCCACTGCAATTTGTTTTTGGTTAAATTGCTATTACATTGAAAATGCAATTAATCCTAGACAGAAAATTTGACCTTTAGATTAGATTTTAACTACAATAAAGAATTATTATTTTTGGAAAAATAACATTTCCAAACTATTTGCCAATGCCGTCACAAAGTTATCTGTAAGTTCCTAGGACAAGAAAAACTGCCTATTCCCGATTATGGTCTTAGGGTTTTTTTCTCAAGTAAATTGAATAAAGCGGAGTAGAATAATTGATTATCTAAGAAAATTACAGAGGTTCGTGGAAAAGACTGTAGTGGATTTGCACCTCAAGAAAATAAGCAGCTATTTTTTTACTCAGAGATCATTCTACTGGCAACAAATATTTTTTACTCGTTTTTTTTTTTTTTACCCATATTAAATGCATAGCAAATACATATACATGGTTGTATATCGGTGGTTTTCAGCATGGTGCATCGGGGGAAAACCTGGTGGAGCAGATTTAAGTGGTCCTTTAAGAAAAAATATATATTCCTTAGCACAGAAGGAATGAGTTAGTAATTTAATGGACAGTTTGCATTGGACTTTGGGTGGAGTTGGTGTGATGTGTGTCAATGTTATAAAGATGTTGTGTTCATAAAAAGCTCATAAGCATTATAGATAAAACTAAGCTCAGATTTGTAGGACAAACATCAAGACTGGTTTGGATCATTATCAATATCAGCAACAAAGGATTCCAAAGTGGTTACGGTTATTTTTCTTAATAAATAAAACAATGCTGGTGTTGCTGTTTACAAATTACAAAGAAAATATTTTATCAGTGAGTCACGTCCACATAAGTGTATGATCAGAATATTGGTGGGCTGGTCAAAAGTTTCAATTACATATTTAACCAATAAAGTTGTCTTTAGGCATGCAACTTTGATTTTAATTCTCTTGTATGAAAATCCGGTGAATTAATATTTTCCTATAAAGTAATCTAAATGTTAAACAAAGTCAGTGAATCTATGCAAAAAAAAAATAAAAATAAAAATAAATAAATAATAACACAGATAACAGCTTTCAAGGGCATGACTCTATTCAGTGTAGTCTAATTTTCTTGATGTGCCAAGGGCTTGGACCTGTCCCAAGACACCCATTCTCAGCTGAAAGCCCCTTTCCATATAAAAACTTCATTGTCTACAATGTCATACAATAATAGTCATGTAAAGGAAAAAACCTGTGTATCGTAGTTCGCTTAACTTCATTGAAATCACCTTTACTTTTTCATAAGCCATTTCTCTAATCCTATCAGCACATTCATTATCCTGGTAAATGCCATTCTGTCAGGCTTATAACAACTGCAGCCTTCAAAAACTAAAACTGAACAATAACAATAATGATAATTATGTGATCTATAAAGTTGATAATGGTATAGACTCCCATGAAATCATTTAATTGCAGTTCTTGGGTGATTGCTGATTCATATCAGAGGTAATAACATACAATGGGCTGATGAAAAGTAAAACACAGATAAGAAACAGAATTACTGTTGAATCTCATTGGCTTCTGATCGGTGTGATGCTGACTGAACAGATACGGCACTGAGATGAATTAATTCTGGCTGTTAGCCTGGTCTGGAGCAGGCTAGCTGTACAGAATAAAACTCTATGGGAACTTATGTGCTCCTGCTTTTGTGAAACCAAGTCAATGCCCAATTAGGGAAGGACTTCTGGAAAACCCTGGCTTAATCCACTATTTTGGTTTTATGAAACAGGAATCCAATGAACAGATTTTTTTTTTTTTTTTTGTGTTCTTGTTGTTGACTGTTTGTACCCGTTTAATGTTGGTGTATAAAAGCAACATAAAATATTTGGAAGCAGCCTCAGTGATAAAAAAACAAACATTTTTTTCTGGTGATGTTTTGTATTTGGAGGGACTGGCGCACCTAATAGAATATATGGCATCACAAGGAAAGAACTAATAATGGATATGTTGATTTGAAACATGAACTAGTAAACTAAAGTTTGAGCATAAATGAGATTACAAGTTAAACAACTTAAGTAAGCAAAGTTCAAAATTAACTATACAGGCATAAAGTTTAATGTTGTCTACAAGCAAGGTGACTTATAATAGCTACAATGGGCAAGATTACGAGTTATAAATAAAAAAGAATTTTTTGAAGGATTTAACCCCACTCATAGTCCAACCACATCAACGGAAGTTAAAGAAAAGTTTTATTTTAGATATTTTGGGGGATTTTGGGGGATTTTAACAAACATAAATATTTTTGTCTTCCTTACTGACTTTAAACATACAGTAGGAAATCTAGTCTGATTAAATGCAGGCAGGAAATGACGCTTATCAGTCTTTATAAATATTGTATGTAACTATCTGATTTCAAATGTTATCAGTCAGCACTTAATCGGGAGACAACTGCAACAACAAAGGGTAAAATAAAAAACAAACTGTCTCCACAATTCATTTTATGGTATTCAGTATGAATTTGGGGCCCCATTCAAACTGCGAACACCGCTGATCTGATCCTGTAAAAACACTGCAACTCACACAATTTCGATTTCAGGGTCAGAGCATAAACTTCAACTGTATAGCAGTTTAAGTGGGGGAGTTTCCATATGATCTAGACATCAGTTTGTTTAAAATGGCAAAAATACCAGGTTCTCACTCAAGCATGTTCTATACATCTCTTGTTTGTTTTGTCAAGCCTCATTAACTTCCTTCTCTTCTTCTGGGTTTCTAACTACAAAGTGTAAGTAATGCTAAGGCAATTTACAGTAATTAAGTTCTCTTTGGTAATACTACATATGACCTAGACACTTCCCCCATGAGACCACATTAGCTTATGGGTGGGGGCTGTTTCTCTCTTATTTACAACTGTCGAAGAAAAGGAGGAAATTGAGGTTCCTTCTTAAGCGGACAATGGACTCTGAAGTTGCAGATAGGTATGATTTTATTTTTATTATTATAAAAGAAAGAAAGACAGAGCAAAGTTAAAATACTTAAGCCTATTTAGATTTGTAAATTTTACTTTGTTTTTGCAGCTTTTACATAAAAAAGCCTAATTCTCTCAACTTCTAGGATATTATATATCCTAAAAATAAAAATTTTAGACTTAATGAAAGCACAAAGCATAATACTAATAAATACTGCAAACAGTTCATTTAAAATAATTGGCAAATAAATAAGTGGGTTAAGAAAAGTTCCTTGTGTCTTTATCCATTCATTTGTGAGAATTAATGTCTGCTTTTTTTTTCAAAATGCCATTCTATTGAGTCTAAAACTTAGTTCATAAATCAATTATTGAAAACAAATAGAGTAAAAATAAAGACAAGAATAGATTCAAAAAACCATCTAAAAGTAATAAATTGGTTATTATGACTTTACTTTTCATTAAAAATTCACATAATGATATTTGAATTGAGATAAACCAAAAAAATAAAAACTCATATTTTAGTACTTCAAACACTGGGCAGAGCTATGCATCTTATCCAACTTGAGAAGAGGTGGGAGGTCTTTAAGAAGGCTGCCTGTCAGCTGAAACACTCACTCTCAGTTGAACTCCCTCAAAGGAGGAGGAGCACATCAGGCAATGCTTTGAAGACCAGCGCCACATGAAGAAGTGCCAGATTGAGTTAAGAAGTTCCTTTCTGTGGAGTGGAAGTGGGTAAATGACAAAGATCTGTTTGCTTCAATGTGTGTGACAGAGGAGTTTGGTGTTTTCCATTGCCAAACACGTACCAGATGACCATCCCTGTGTCCACAGTGAGTCAGAGCAAAGCTAAGGTAGGTGAAAGCTTTTTACTAGTAAGCTGAATAGTAAAAACAAAATCAATCGGTTGCTGAGCTTGCATTGGGTCTTTATTGGACCTTCGGTCCTCAATGTGCAGTTTAATGACGTCAATATATTTTATTATAGAACGCATGAAAAAGACAAATCATGTGATAAGTTATATTTGCATCATGTGCCCTTGCATTTGCCTCATACCAGTCACATTTGAAGTTGTATTAGATTACATTAATCAGATTATGTATCATCATCAGTCATTAACTGGGCTCTAAATAATAGTGGAGCTGAGATGTATCCTCACATTCCCAGTCATGTTCTGTGGGAAATACTCTAATGACTTTACTGTTTCATAGAACACTGCATTGTTTTACCATTGATTAAGAGTTAAAACTTTATCAGCGTGAGATGCACCCTATTCTCTCTGCTCTTCTGCATTAAAGCATAAAATCCATCAAGCATGCAGTTCTGTGTTACATCAAGAGGAGAGAAAAAAAAAAGAGAGCAATCCATTTTATTTCTCCATCTTTTGTTTTTTTTACTTCATGTCACATGTCAGTTTGATGCTTTCTTCACATCTGAATTGAATAGTTATCAGATAAAAAAAATCTACATCTCAAATAAATCACCTCAATGAGCACTTAGAAAGAAAGGGAAACTCTTAAGTATGGAGATTTTCTGCCGTGTGAAGAGCATATGCTTGCCATCATGCTTTAATTCAGAGTATAAGTCCAGGTGGAGCCTATTTTAATGTTACAGGTTCCAAAAGGTGCTTGGTAGCAGTAGATTGACTGGCCAAGTGTCTTTGCAGGGAGAAAAAATATGACTATAATTTAGATTTATCTAAAAGTTCTCTCAAGGTCAGACTCAGACATTAGCTACCTCTGTCCAGAATCCAGATGTGACCCAAATGCTTACCCCAGTTAAACAGGCTCAGTGGTGAAAATGTTTTTTATTTGTTACTCTCTGTGCTGTTCTCTTCTCTTTGCTGTTGTTTGGGTGGAAATGGGAGAATTGGTCCCACTCCAGTTGTGAAAGTGTTGTGGTGTGATTAAGAGGAAATTTCACTAAAGTTTGCTTTAAATGTTTTTCTTCTTGTAAAATAATTACGAGAATTTTACGTTGTTAGTTTCGAGATTAAAGTTATAGTGGGTATGTGGGAATGATGCTAATAAGCAGAAGAAGAAACCACACTGCATTAGGTTTAACTCAACAAGTTCTTGTCAAAACTTTTACTATTTAGGAACAAGCTGTCTAGATCAAGATAAATAGAGCCAAACAACTAACAGTTTTGCTAGCTTTTGAGTTGAGTTGGCTTTAGAGTAACATTTAGTTTTTTCAGTTGCAGGTAAAGTGTCTGTGTGTGCTTATGTTCCTGAGCTTCCCTCTGTCAATGGCCGAGATTCCTGGTCCATGCAGACACTCAATCACTAGGGAACACCTGCTGATAGTCAGGCAACTGGTAGGTGTTAAAACAACATTAAACAGATCAGATCAAATATCCTCAGCTGAAATCCTCCCATTGTTATTTCTGCAGATGGACAACCAGTTGAGAAGTGGGTGTTCAATAACCTACACATTCATAGAGCGGAGAACTTTGGTAAGGCAACATTGGTCCAAATGGAGCTGTGTTGGTTTTATTTTTTTAAAGAAAAACTAAAACTTTAACAAACTCTTCTGTTCCTGCTCATTTTCATTTCCTTCCTTGCAGAGCAAATGTTGCTTTGTGAAAGCTGCTTTACCCTGGATACTGGAGCTGCTCACCACGCACTTCAAGTACAGTCGGGGCTCAGTCAACGATGGCTATGTTCAGTCCCTGAGAGCGCTTATCCTTAACATGTATTCACAGAGATGCGTCCCTCAGATTAATGAAGAAGTGGAGGTGAATGTTTTTTTCCAAATTAACATTCTATTGCGTACCTGTTGTAATAGCTGTAAAAGCTTTAAGAGACCTGCTGTTTGAGAAAAAAAAAGTCAAGATCTGTTTCTCATTATGTGTCGTAGGATAAGCCAGAGAGCTTTGAGATGGTTTACAGTGGGTCTCCGACAGAAGCGTTGCAGAGAGTCTCAGAGGTATTGTCTGTTTACTGGGAACTGGTGACAACGAGTGAATCACCGATTGACTGGATATGCCAGCAGGAGTATTCAGAAAACTTCAGCTCCTCGACTGAGCTACCCGCAGGGTCGACTGTTCAATATTTTACAGGTGTGAAACTCAAACTTCTGGAATGTTGTGTGATGAATAATGCAGATGTCTGGGAAGTCTGTGATCACAGATCGTGTGAACATTTCCACAGACAGCTATGATTGGAACTCAGCAAAGGCTTCGCAGAGAAGACCAGTCAGAGATGTGTACAAGCTTGGCTTCATCATTGCATCCATCTGTGGAGGACTGCTGCTCATACTTAGTCTCTACTGCCTCATTGTTCACAAGGTACCAGCATTTATTTCTTGCAACCTTCAAATATCACATGTGAACTAATAAAGTTTCCTAATGAGCTCCATTAGTATTCTACTAAAGCAGGGCTGTCAAACTGGTTCCAGAAAGGGCCATGTGGCTGCAGGTTTTCTTTCCAACCAAGCAATAGCACACCAGGCTTGAGTCATCTCATCAAAGGAGTCCAATCTGAACATGATGACTTGATGAGATGAATGGAGTCTGGTGCTATTGTTTGGTTGGAAAGAAAACCTGCAGCCACACGGCCCTTTCTGGAACCAGTTTGACACCAGTGTACTAAAGCATCCATTGGCAGTTTGGTAAAGCTTCCTTTGGCCCTCCTTGTACTAGAACCGTATGTACTTTAGGGGTCATAAGGCAACAAGTTGGAGGCTAAACAACAAGTTGACTAGCTAAACATCAACAGAGACAAAAGTGTGCAATTATATTCATTTTCCTTAATACTTTGGAAGAACAATTCTAGTTTATGTCCCAATTAGCTGCTCTTTCTAAAGCTCTTTATACCCTTTCAAAAACATAAAACCATTGCAGGGATATTATTGGGGTTTCAGGACTAATAAAGTACAGGCCTCTAAAAAGAACAAGTCTTAAATAACCCATTAAAATCTCAACATAAACAAAATTATCATCAAGACCTAGAGGAAATTTTCACTGCTCAAGCATGGTCCATAGCTAATGATACATATATGAGTTTCTCATCTCAGCCTTATTTTAGTTTATTTGTTTCAAATGTTTCTCCTAAAATTTATTAGGAGAAATAAAGGGATATGTTAACATTACAAAACATAAGTCATAGTTGAGTTTTATAGGATATGCATTGCAAAACTTGAATTACTCCTTCTCATATCCCCTATAATGGTAAATTGTCTGTACTTATATAGCACTTTCTCAACTCAGGAGAGTTGACAAGCACTTTACCCTACATTAAGGCATTCAGCCATTCACAAGCACACGGTTTTCTGCACTGTCTGTCCAAAATCAGATTTTGGGGAAGATAAAGGTAAATCATTTGTAATCTACATTCAATAAAGTTATTAGCCTCAGATTATTCGATATATATTTTGTCTAATTCTGGTTTGGGTAATAATGTAATAACTCCTTGTGTCATAGATGGCATTAAATTATAATTTTTAATACACTATTTTAAGGCTTTGAATAATAATAAAATTTTTTTTTTTTTTTAAAGTCCTCCAAGAAAAACTGAAGAAAATTGGAAGTCGAACCATCTTGACCATGTGTTTTGCCTACTGACATTTATTTTAAAGCAATTCATCTAATTATAATCTAATCTTCGTCGCATAACGTCTTGAATGTGGAGTCAATTCTAGGAATGTTGTGTTAAATACTTTCCAAAAAGGATATTAGAGTGGTGATGAAAGTACACTGAGTTCATAGAGAGAGCTATCTGATTTATCTGCTTAGAATCACAAGGTGACACAAAAGTTGAATAACTCTGAAAATTATATTTGAGCTTTTTGAGATATTTTCTGAAAATTGAAAGGAGACTAAATCAAATTTTAGTACATCTTATTGTCCAAGAGAAAAGGCCGAGACAGAGGAGAAAGAAACCCTTCATATTCACATGGTTGTCTAAGAGAAGTACATGAAACATTTTGGCAATCTCAATTCAGATTTTTCCTTTCCTCAAGGGTATTCTAAGTTTTAAAGATTCAGTTTTCAGGTTTGACAAAATAAATGAATGTAAATGTATAAATATACATACTTTATGAAAGTGAAAAATAATATTTTTTGGACTTAAAATTAGCACAAATGTAAAATCAAGATTACCATGCTTTTATTGTTTGGTAGATGAGTGTGAATTGCAACTAATACAAAAACTTAGTACAGAACTTTTGTATTTTTTTAAAAGGTAAACATTTCTATAAGATATCTGTTTGTGTCTGCATCTTTAACCAAAATCCAGACAAGAGGAAGGTTTTTATGGGAGATAACAAATCATTAGAGGTACAGTAGAGATGTCAAGAGAATGTGGCATGTATACTCTCATATTTAGATCTGCTAAATCAAAAAACTTAAGCAGAACCTATCTGACAATACAAAGTAGGATAAAAGATTTAAACCTGGAACACATTATACCATCTAAACAACTTCAAGAACAAGTTAATCTGTCAGCTAGCTGCTGACCGACTAAAATTATTCCAAGACTGCGCTGACTACTGACCCAGAGCAACTCATAAATTAACATGTTAACTTAAGATCAGGGCCACACTTTAAAGACACCTTTACTTGATTAGTAATCTATATATACCCAGTTCATCCGTTATTTACTGCGGATTATTATTATTATTTCAACACTATGCTCCTCACAGTGTAGAGGTTTTTATTTTTAGTTAGACTTTGATTCAACAATATATGCAGCACTAAAACTCTTAATCAGAAGAAGAAGCCATCTATGTTCCATTATCTACCAATCTCACTCACAGTAAAGCAAAAATATATTGCCAACTCAGCTTGGCTCCCCTTCTTCATCAAAATGCATGGCCATTACTCTTAGAAATGTAAGCCAATTCCTCTGTTCCCAAGGGATGAATCAGGCCTCCAGGCGTTCATTATCATGCACTGGTAACACACTAATCCCACATTGCCTTACTGTATGTATTCCCTTGCCACCACAACATCAAAGCCAGGATGATATCACATCTTAAACATAATTCCTGCATTCTTCTTAGAGTCTTCTTCATCCAAGGTCACCTACAGTCCTGGCCTAAGCATATGCAAACAGTTTCTTGTAGATTAAGTTAGTGTCAAAGCTCAGAACAGAGGGCCCAGTATTCAAGGCAGAAAGAGAGATTTCTCAAAAGCATGTATTTAAAAACGGCAGATCTGCAGTAACAGCAGGGATTCCTGTCTTGCTGCAGTAGCAGCAAGACAGGAACCTCTGCAGGAATGAAAACACAGGTTAGTGACCACGTTAATCTGACAGAGGATGATTATGAATGTGTGAGTTACAAATGTAGTTCTATACTTTAGTCCATGCCCAGACAACAAGGTTGAGTCTAGCCGGTTGGCTGTCCACAAGACGTGGCGGACGCCCTTCAGTGTGTTTCAGACGCCGTAGTTCCAAAGGACAAACACGAGCAAACAGGAAATCAGATCCGAGCAGACAAAGGAAGGCAGGAAAATCCAGAAGGCGAAGCCAAAGCTGATGTCGAGGACGTGCTCAGGATTCAGAACCAGGAGATCAGAAGTCAGAAGAGGTTACAAAGAGAAATCAAGGTCGGGGATTGGAAGCAGTTCAAAGTTAAGTTAACAGGCAAAATCCAGCAGGAGCCCCAAGACAGGGCAGGCAAACCGATCATACTGGAATAGGCAGGCTCAGCGGTTGAGAGGGAGAACAGGTCAGGATGAGGTAATTAGAAACACTAAGATAACACTGAAACACTCTCCCTACTGGCTCGAGAATAACCTGGCCCTAATGACTGCTTTAGGGCTGGTTAAACAGAAGCTGGAGCAGGTGGATAAGATCAACGGCAATGAGAAAACATGCTGAGCTAGACGGATAAATGAAATGAGTTATCCAGCCAGTCATCAGTGGCAAGATCATGTCAGTACATATTTACTTACCTGCGTCTTCCCCTTTATCAAAACATCTTCACTATCCCTTCCCTCACTGACTCCAAAAAATCTTTGTGTACATGATCCTTTTATCCCTTCTGCTACACTCTTTTCTGTTTAACATGTTTCATGCATGATCAAGTGAGTGACCATTTCTTGTGGCACCTGTTCATCCAAATTAGCCTACTGTCCAAACCATTTGAGCTCTCTTTCATCCTTTTGATCTGAAAACCACCTCAGGGTCCAGCTGCCTAATTGTGCTCCTTCCCTCGACAAAATCACCCATAGATCTAGTTTACCATTTACTTCCTTAACATTTAAACTATCCTGCCTTTGTAAATTCTTAGTAATCTGGGTAATGGCAAACACAAAATAGGCCTAAATTAAAGGCAACCAAATATTCGCCCAGTTTTTCTAAAGACTTTTCAGCACCTTTACCCAGCACAAGTCTTTGTCAATTCTGTCGGCTTGATGTTGAGCAAACTGTATTTGAAGCACTGATGTTTTTAGGAAGCATGCAGGTCCATCATCCTAAGTAGATTTTAAGTCAGATTCCAATCAAAGACCCATCCATTGTTCTCATGTGTTGTTGAAGTCATTTATTTTGTATGAGCTATGTGTTAGGCCATTTCAATCATGAGGAGTGTATCTTTGTTTCTGATCCTTCTTCTCAAACCTGGACTAGTTGACAGTAAAAGTCATACCACCATGCAGGCCAACACTGAGCTTTCGATGTGAGTTGACTCAGCTTAATGATGTTGAGCTGTCCACAAGTCAAATTTTTGATGAATGCCTAAATCATGGGTCTGCTGGAGGTTTATTCCTGTTAAAGGGAAATGATACTCTCTTTTTTTGCTACATGCAGGACCAGTCTAAGAGATCATTGCAAAGTCCACAACAGAATGCAGGGGCTGTCCATAGCCACTGAATGCACTTCCAGTGGAGTAAAATCTGCAGATCAGGGTCTTTATGCAGTCCACTTAGTTTCTTTAGATAGAAAACCTTTAAACCAATCTGTCTCAAATTTGATTGACTTTACTTTGTTAAGAACTTTAAGATGGCATGTGGTCAACCGGGGCTATGTAAATATATTGAATTGTATCGAATAACATTTTCAATTTAGTGAGTCCAGGAATTACGGGTTTTATAGCAAGGTTACCCGCTGCTATTTTGCTCCAAAGAACTTACTTCTTCAAAGATACCTTGGTATTTTCCCTTTTTAAGGTGCACTATTTTCTCTGTCTGTTCAGATCATAGACCATACCTCCATGTCTATCTTTCCATGATTTTTAACATGGTTTTCAGCTACAGAGGCTCTAGTCTCTGTGAATACCACATCCTC
The DNA here is from genome assembly GCF_000732505.1 of Cyprinodon variegatus. Taxonomy (NCBI): domain Eukaryota; kingdom Metazoa; phylum Chordata; class Actinopteri; order Cyprinodontiformes; family Cyprinodontidae; genus Cyprinodon; species Cyprinodon variegatus. Next base: position 936,017 of record NW_015150746.1, read on the forward strand.
CTTACTACCAATTTCGGATAAATTGCACCAATTTAATCCAGGGGCATTTAGGGATACTGCTGCATGTACAATCATTCCTCTCATTTCATCATCCTCCACATCTAGTATGCAACATTTCTCAATCATCTATCTTCTTCCTCCATCAGTCATCCCTAGAACCATAGACATCTGCCCATCAGTCAATATACCAATCAATAATGGTGTTAACAATCCAGACTGTATCAGGGAGTCAGGATGGTCTGAATTAATTTTTTATGACTTTGGCCGTTTAGTCTGCTGACTTTTAAATCCTCTCCTTATGCACCAGTGCTAATGCAAGGAACTCATGGCCTGATTGATAAAGAAAACATCTCAACAGGTTGTTAGGGACAGTTTGCCCAATGCCATTTGTGGTTACAAATAGTGGGTGAGAGAATATAGTAATTAAAGAGAGGGTGAAAAACTAAAGCATGTTTCTTTTATGACATCTATTAACAGATTCTATATTATAATTATTATGTTGCAGCACTAAGGCTAGTCTCAAAACAGCCAATAGCACCTTGATGGTCCCCAAACTTCAGATAGGAAAATTAAATGTGTATCTTAGACCTGAATTTATGGTTGTTGCAATCATCTTTAGCATCAATGTATTACTTATTTTTCAGCTGTGAAGTAAGCATTAGCTCTTAAAGGCAGCAAAAGCAACTACTCTTGGCAAGGGGACAAAGGAGAATACAGTAATTAATATGGTATTACTTTTAATTTTGACAGCTGTGTGTTATTTGAAAAGGGATCTTTGGCTTTTGTGAGTATATATAAGAAATGTATGCATGGTTAGAGCAAGAAGAACAACAAAATGCTGTAGAAAAGAAAGTTAACATACTGAAAGAAAATCTTTATTCTTTTATCCTTCATTAAAGAAAATAACCTTTCAATACTGGGGATATTTTTTTAAAGCAATGCCAAAGCCACATTACATTGAAGTGTAACTCATTACTTTGTAAATACATAACCCTGCTTCATGACACATTTTTTGAAAAATGGCAACAAATTGGTCTGTGCAAAGAGACCCTGAGGGGCACGACTGAGACTAAGGATGAGCTGTGGGGTCTAACCAGTGCTGTGGTTAGGACAGGGCAGCTAGCTTAGCTCAGCTTTTTTTCTTAGTCCTCAGTCAGCAGAGGAACAGTGGTGGTTATGCCAGGGATAGCTCTTTAGAGTTTTCACCTCCCTACACACTGGAGGTTAAAGGAGTGAGTCAGAGGCTTCTAAGTTTAAGCAGCTTGCTCAAAGAAATTAATTAATCAATGCTCGGAGCCAGTGCTGCCAAGAAAGTGGTCGGACAGGATGACACGAAAGGAGGCATGTGTCAGATTAAACTGTTTATACGAAAAACAAAAGTTGTACCAGAATGTACTGTTTAACTAATAGGACAATTTAACTGCACTATTCATTGTTTTACCATGCAGGGCAGCACTTCTACACAGTTTTAAGGCTTTTTAAGTTGCAAGACTAAGTCTCAAATGGCAATCGTAGCAACATTAGAATAACATCCCATAAGCCCATTTTATGTAGTTTAACTGCAAAAAATTTGGATTTTTCGGCTGAGTTCTACTTTAGACGCTGCAGTCCTCTTTACAAACTTAAGTTGTTTTTGATCAATGGATATGTCAAATGATTCCTTATTATTCCACTGGCACAGTCTCCTAACAGCAGGGCTTTTTGGTATGTTAAGAAAACAGATGGATTTTTCTAAGTACATCTGTTCTAATCCTCTATGAGAATTTCTGTCCATTAAGTGTTTTTGAATTTCCTACCTGCGAATAGCTTCATTTGTGCTCTCACTGGCATGGTTTGGAATGGTCATATAAGATTTCTGGCTTTTTAAAACTGTTTTGATTCTAACCAAAAATAGATCTGTTGTTGTTGTTGTTGTTGTTGTTTTTCTGTATAAAGGATTAGTAACATCTTTTGCTATTTCCAGAAAAGAATTTCTGCTATGCTAGCAGATATTGCAGAACACAAAGAGAAGGAATCTGTTGCACACACAAATGAAGAAATTAGATGATTTTCCAGACAGAAAAAGAATACGAACATTGTCTTCATGTCATGATTCAATTGACCCCTTGACTGACCCCTAAATTGCTTGGTACACAGCACCGACAACATGAGAAAGCATGTGGGATTCATTCCTCTTCTGGGAAGTTACTCATGTTCTACTTAAGGTGTATTCATTAAACGGCATAACACAAAATGCGGGAGAGAGCACTATGTGTATGATAGGTCAATAATAAGCCACAATTATTATTTAACTTTTAGTAACTTAATGTATTTCTGCATGTAACATTACAACCGCTTTTTTAAAAGAACATATGAAAAATAATTCAAATACTACAATGTATGTAGTTACTGTAATATAAACAAATTGAAGGATCATTTATACAATGAAAATCTAAAGAAGCGTTTTGACAACTGTTGTTTAATAACCATTACCACAATCTGAATTTTACTTACTTTATCAAAGGTAGCCACAGCTCTTGTAGATTTAGAAGATTGGTATAACTGATTTATGAAGTATTTGAAATAATTTATTATGTTTGCTTTTGTCAATGAAAACATGAGACTGCTGGTCATGATATATTTAAATGTGCACATTTTTTTAATGTATTTCTCTATGTAAAAAAATATGTTATTGGATTCACAAGAAAGATACAAGACCATATTAGTATTTCTGGTCATAGTATTAAGATGTAATTACTCTCTATTAACCCAGTTCAGGCTTAGCTACATTCTGATTTTAATGTTTCCTTATGCCAAATTAAGAATAAATATACAAAGATGCCCCTTTCCTGTTTTCTTAGTTAATAAGAAAGGATACAATCCCTGTCGTGGCTTTACTGATACTTTAACCCTTTAGACTTAATGAAGGTCTCTTCAATTATTTTCTCTGTAGTTTTTGACTATCCCAGTGAGCAGATTATGAGCAAAATGAAAAATATACGTTTTTCCTTAAAACAACACTGTAACTTTTAGCCATTTGGGATGCCAGACTGGTAACTTCCAGGTTTTGTGCCCCTAAAAGCACCTGCACTGATGCAAAATTGTACAGTCTCCCAACATGTTTTGGCACCATGGCTGACCATTTTGGGCTATCAGCTTTAGAAGTCATGGAGTTACTTTCTAAGCCAAGGTCACATTAACCTCTCTAGATAAAATTCTAAATCAGAGAACCAAAAAAAAAAAAAAAAATGCCTCATCAGGTAAGTATTATATATATTTTGCTACCTAACAATACATTTTAGCCTAGGTAACTGTTTAAGAGGAGCTCAGACTAATGTCCGCATTCTGGGTAACATGATCCATTTAGTAATGGATCCACCCCTCTCAAATTACATGTGCAAGTTTTTGAGAAGAATGGCCCAAATGGAACATTAAAATGTGCCAAGTACTGTAAATTACCCTGTAAAATCCTTTAATATATTCGCAATAAAGCTGCTAGTTGAGTCAAACATTACAGAGTGTTACTTTAATTCAAACTAAAAGGTAACTTCTAAAGCAATGTTATATCACAGACTGAGTAAAACCAAAGTTTGTGTATGTGTTGCATACTCGGTGAAAACTTAAAGTGAACATCAATTGGACACCTTTGTGCAAAGCTCAATTTTCATAACCATGCACATGCATTTGGTGTCACAAACACTTTGGAAAAAAAATCAACTCAGCTATTCAATCTAACCTGTTTAATATGTAACCCTGAGCTTTAGGAACTTGAGAAAACTGAAGCTTTGGGAAGAGGTATGCCTGACAATGAAATCTAAAGCTTATCAGGGCAATGCGTGCAGAGTCAGAGCCACACGCAGTATGTACATAGTGTCTTTCTTAGAGCCTTAAGACTTACTTCATCTGAAGTCCCATGCTGATTCCTCTAAAGATAGTTTGCTTTTCCGTACAGATCCACTTTGATGATAGATACCGTGCCATTTTAATAGCGTGAGATTTTGAGAACAAGATCTTATCAGAACTACACCTTTAAGCATTCACATGTCTTACATTACTCTAGACAAATGTATAGGTTACTGTTAAGATTCCACTTGGATCTTATGTAAGCTTTATCCTTTAAGGATATTTATGATGTTTGACAGATCATTAGTGTCACATGGAGAAGCTTTTTTAGGACATGTTATTATAAGATTAAAGGGAAAGTGTTGTTTTTTTAGTGCTATAGTAGCTGATATGCTTACAAGCTGTTTTGATAGCCTGCTGTTGGTATGCTTGCTGGTATTGGTTAAATATCAAACTTTTTGATGCATTAGATTCTAGATAATAAAAGAAACAGACATGCAGCCACAATTGACCCCTTAGAAAAAGAGGGAGGTTTTTATTAATGATTAAATACTTCAGCAATTTGAGGCACAGCCAGCAAAACACATAATCTAATTGTAACCGTAAGCAGTTTATCGGATAATGATTTTATCTTGTGGTCTACTGTTTTGTGTACAATAGACTATTCATTGTTATTTTTTCTTTTAAAAGAAATGTACAAAAGTTGGCCTTGTGCCCAAATGTTTTTTTTCCTTAAAAAAATTATTGTCAAATACGATGGATGGATGGATGGATGGATGGATGGATGGATGGATGGATGGATGGATGGATGGATGGATGGATGGATGGATGGATGGATGGATGGAAACTGATTAGGCTTTCAACATCAGGTTGCTACCACCAAGATGACAACAGGAAATAAATAAAAACTCAATGGGACAGAGTTTGGACTAATAGGGGACGACACACCTCAGCGGGAATGGAGCGCGATTGAACTCAATAAAATTTAAAGAATGGAACTGTATCTGTGTCTGGCAGCAAGTCTTATTTTTTTCGCTGGGCACGGTCACCATGAATGCAAAAAGCAGGTCATACAATAAATTGGATCCAATGTTTCCTGGAAGACACTATCTTTTAATTGGCTTGCAAGATCCAGAAATCTGTATTAACAATGTTTCCTCCCAAAGCAACATTTTAAGAGCAGAGGGCAAACATGATTTTTATAACTCTTTGACCACAAATTGCAGCTGTGAAACGCCTTCTTGACAGCTTTAATGAAAATAGATTAGCACTTTTCATTCTAGGAATGAGAGTTTGTACTTGTTTCATTCAATGAATGGGACCAACTATAAGCTTTCATATTATAATTAGTGATTTAAACAACCTATTCTTATTTAGTCCAACACAATGTCAAACCAGAAGAAGTTCAAATTCCAAAAACCTTTGGTCTTAAAAAAACAGTGCAGTTTTGTCTCAACTTTTCTTTTCAACCTGAGGTCAGATGTTATTAAACTAAAAAGCACACAAAGTAGAAAAAAAAACATCCATTTTAAATTGGATAATATCCCACATGTGGAATACTATCCGTATGTTTTAAGCTTTGTCTTTCCTGCCGTCTTGTTTATCTTCAGAATCTCTCTTTAGTATTTTTTGCATAGCATGTGGCAAAGATGGGCTCTCACAGTGCCTGAGCCCTAAATCCTCAAACACTGATTAAAATCATCTGTGTTTGCAGTGAGAATGTTTGGCAACTGGAACACAGAGGAACTAAAAAGGAGCTAGAAGTAGCCATAATTGTAAATAACAAGGTCTGCTAAATATTTTGTTAGTGACTGCTTTCCGGTTGTGTTTTCCTGTAAGAATGGGTTAATAAACATAACCAAAATCCGTTTTTTTAAATGTCAAAATAAAATCTTAAAATATCCTGGTCAAGTTAAACATACTGTGAGAATGCTGCTTCTTGGGTAAGGACAAATGTTTATTGGCTCTGTCCTAGGATTAAACAAGTTTAGCTATACAAACTGAATCACACTTTCCCTTTAAATTGGGAGCTGTACTCAATTACATTCATTTAATTAACTTTTTTTGGGGGGGTGTATGTTAATGCAGTACACTATTTAGTATCAATTGAACACTATTATTTTATTCATTAAATGAAAATTTGTAAATTTTTAACCAATAATTGTTAAAGTGATACCTTTTTGCTATTTGGCAATTGAGTGATATAGAAAACAGTTGATATTGTCACTTAAATGTAGATGTTTCATAGGATTAATGTAAAAAAAAATATGGAAATGGCATCTTCTGTCTCAATTTGTTATTTTGGAGTTATGCTGTACTTGTAAATAGTCATTTTAAATCTTTAGGATTCCAGGTTTTTAACATAATGTCTTGTTTTTGTCTCTAAAATTCTGTTTTCAATATAAAATCTTATGTGATGATCAGTTATTACATGAGAAGCCTTCAATTTGAAGGCAACAGGACCTTTGCTCAGTGTTTTTCAGAAAATGGTTTGACACTTATCCAGACATCTTTGTCAGTTCTGTTGGATTGCACCAGAGCAATCTGTAGTTGGAGAGCCGATGTATTTAAGTGGGATTGAGGTCGATCCTTCTCAGCGTTTCCCAAGATTGGTGCAAATCAAATAGTCACCCTTTAATGATAGTAAATCCAATTATCGATCTCACACTGCAGAAAACCACATCTGCATTTAACACATCCCTTTTGGGAGCAATGGAGTTGAACTCAGAACCTCCAGGATCCAAGCGCAATACTTTAACCACTATTCCACAACTTGCCCAACTTGGCCACCACTCTACCCTTTGTTCATCTAGATTATTGGGAATGTTTTGTTGTGCATGGGCTATGTGATATGCTATGTGGCTTTTTTGAGTCAGTGTCAAGTGTTCTTATGTGATTTCTTTGGAATGAGTTCAATGTCTGAATTGTACATACTTGGGAGGTCAAACGGCAAAGGTGTACCCTTTTATCAACTTTCTCCTTGAGGTGCAAGTGAACAGCTAAATCTTGCCCAGAGTTATTGTCTCTCCTGTACTGTGTAATGAGCTTGTTTAGTTGTTGTTTGGGTCTTTAATATAGGAAAGTGTACAGTACCTCACTGCACTTTATCATGTAAAGAACACTGCTCAGCTTAGGTTTGGATATTCTTTTTTCTTTAAGACGAACCCATCCTTGTCTGAGTTTGTTGTTGGGTGTGAAAGTAACTGGTATTTTGTGTTTTGAAAAAAATCTTCTGAGTTTCTCAGAAACTCCTGACACCAATGGAATTACAATGTTTTGTTTTTTTTAGTCTCTCTGTTTTCTCCATTGTTTTAGATGCAGGGTTGTTCTTCGTGCTAGTTTTCTGGCCAACTTAAACTCCCACTAGTGATAACCACATGTTTCAAGTGATTTCCTAACATGTTTGTGTTCTTTTTGTTTCTCCTCTGTAATTGAGAGAATATTGTCAGCCCAGTAACTGAGTTTTGATCATGGGAAGTTTATATTCCAGTGGGTGATATGAGTCAAAATGTAGGTATTGTTCTTTATGTGTGGGTTTCCTCTCATCTCTCAAATGTGTAGTCAAATTAAATGCAGTTATGTGGATGTAGTTAGCATTGCCCTTCATTGACCCGCCGAGGCAGTCTGCAACTGACCTGAAACAGAGATGAGAATGTGAAATCTGGACTTTAGTCTAAAGTGGGTTCTGTGGGCAACTGAGATGCACCAAGCCCTACTGTTGAACTAGTATTAGTTTATCGTAGTTCGATTGTGTATGACGCTGTCCAGTTCAGTTGTGCATGCCATTTACACTCAACAGTTATCTTGGTTACCACACTTGGACCGTTCTCTGCACGGTTTCAAAAGGGTAGATGGGTTGAAGACCCAAATGTATTGAAAGAAATGGTTGAGTCGGCTCCCCTTTGTTTTGCCCAGTTCTGCTGTGAGAGCTTTAGCTCTCCAACATTATCAACGATAGTTTTAGGGCTGAGCTCTAGCAGGCCCACTCAGTAATATCCACAGACTGCATCTAACGCTACTGTTTTGCTATCTTTAATATCTTAAATAATAAAAAATTATAAACCCTAGTGTGAGTTCTAGTAACAGGAATTTTTTTCATAACCCCTACATTGGACTCACCACGACACTGCCACCACTATGCTTCACTGTATCCAGTTAGTAAGATCAGGAGCCCGTTTTTCTCCAGACATGGTGCTTGGAGCTCACAGCAAAAAGTAATTTTTTTATATATCTGGAGTGTCTGAGCTAATTAAATTACAAATTCAATGGACTTAGCGTATGGATTTGGTGCTCCTAGTTTGTAAAACCAGACGTTGTTGTGCAACATTTGAGTGGGATACCATATATCTCTAAGATAAAGGAATATTGGAGGAGTTATTAGCAGACTTTAAAGTGTTTGGTTATCTGTTTCCACACAGTCCCAACACATTTGAACACTAGATATCCACATTTCTGACAGCTCTTTGAAAGACCTTACAATAATCCGAAAAGGACACACAATTTCACAGACAAATAAAACAAAGCAATTAAAAGACCTTAATACACCCCAACTAAGCCAAGAATTTATTTCTAGCTAAAGTATGTCTGATCACAAAAGACCGATCCATTAGGATTCTCAGAAAAATAATTTTCATCCCACCTTATGTATGTCACCACCGATCACACCAGAGGGACAGGAGAAATATATCATAAACACCACATTCCTGGGGCCTTTCCACTAAAAAATATGTTTTCTGACTGAGAAACACATCCACTGTAAATTGAACATATTAGTGGGACAAAAAAATCTGAATTTTTCTTTTTTTTGTTTGTTTTTTTTTTGTTTTTTTTGATGGAATCAATGGAATCGAATGATTGTTAAAAAAAAATTACAGTGGATAAAGTTGGTAAATTGCTGCAGTCACCTGGCCAATACATATCTATATCTATCTATCTATCTATCTATCTATCTATCTATCTATCTATCTATCTATCTATCTATCTATCTATCTATCTATCTATATCTATANTGTGTGTATTATATATATATATATATATATATATATATATATATAGAGAGAGAGAGAGAGAGATTTTATTTCTTTTACTTGATATCACTATATTGATGATGTTATACCTTCTCTTTTCAAAACAGAGAGTTTATTCCCATTATGGATCAAGATTTGATACATCCGCAAAGTAAGATGATCCCAAAAAAGTTTAAACATCACATTGTTTGTTTTTTTAAATCTTTTAAATGATACTAATGCATATTTCTCATTTCCCACTAAAGCTTTGACCGACAGGATATAGAGATGGAACCAGAGTAATGTAAGGAACTTTATGTTCAGCATACAGTCAAACATTTAGAGGCAACACTGATGAAACATGCAATAATGGCATGTCGGTAATGTGTGATTGAGATTGCATCTTCATTGTGTATTTTCCTTCTTTTTTTCCATCAGGCATTGGGGAGCCCACTGCTGCATCAAAAGACAGAGTGCTTGGGAAGCTGTACATTTTTTCCAAACTAGTGTTCTCATGTCCCTATATGTGTGATGTATTCAGCTTACCAGTTTAATCAGAATCTTAGCTTTGACCGAAAACAAAGGTGTATGTTTTCTGGAGCTGTGTATATTGAGAAATATGTATTGCAGGTGTCTCTTCAGGTTAACCAATTATTATTTTTTTTTTCTGTAGTCATTGTTTTTCTATTTGCAACCAATTAATCAAATGTTTGTGACCTTGTTCCCATAAGTTATTTATTTCTTTAAGTTGACTGAATCACCGTTATAAGAATTCAAAGTACATAACTATCAGTGACAACCTACATATTGATTGTGCCTGTGCTGCAAGCTAAAAGGTCATGTCAAAACTCTAAGTTGCCTGTAATTATTTTATTAAAGAATCTGCAAAACTTTACTGGCTGGATCTTCTCTGGAAGGCACTGATGATTAAGGAGCAATAATATAATGCTGTTCAGTGAAACAGATCTTGTCATGTCCATTTTAAACTAGCTCTCATTAAAGATTTGTATGCCAAAATTTATTGTCATACACAACTGCTGTGCAGATTCAACATAAACCCTGGTCAATAAAATGTTGTTGATTACGTGCCCTGAGTTGTTCTTACTGGCAGAGAATGGAGGAATGAATGAAATATGCACAGATCACACACTCTGGCAGCTTTACAAGTTATGCATGTGCTGCATATGGATTAAGTCATGACTTTCCCACGTTTATCAAGCAATGGTCACGCCTTGTGTTTTATAATATTAGATTGCATCATGTCTGTGTCATGTTGGTTTGTAGTTTTTTTAATCACACGGAGGACCAGTGAGTGTTAACGTTTTACTTACAAAAGCAACAAGAATCTGGAAGCGGGGAACTGCAGGAAGTCAGTGGAACTTTCTGGTTGGTCTGAGGGGAGAAAGAAGCCTGATCAGGAAGGAGGGAGGTTGCATGGATCTGCAGAGGTTTGATTCATTGGGCATTGCAGACTATAGCCCAGAGTTCCAGTAGAATGTGAGTGAGATCCAAGAGCATTGGTACTTGTAAGACATTTCCTGCTGGAGAGTGCTCAGGCAGGTGATGACGACTGAGAACTGCTGAACACAGGTAAGACCTTTTCTAATAAGATTGGAAATGAACCAAGATTAATTGGTTGTCATCGGGGTACTCCTCCGGCGAAGAGAGATTATCCTTCACCTCCTTATGTACACTCTAGTCACCTAAATTGAGAAGTGCTCTCAGGTGTGCAGCAATATGTGTCAGCCCAGCCATCAGCAAAGATCCAATCTGTAACAGTAATCTCACTCACACCAGAAAAACAGCAATACCCCAGAGACCCTAACAGTATGAGTCTGGGAAGAACTGGACTGTTTTCCACAAAATGAAATCTTTGTTTGCGTCTCAGAGGAGCACATCAGTAAAAACTGAAAAGATTTCCACATGTGATCAAGTGCATGTGTGCTGGCCTTGGTTTTGTATTTTAGGAATCTGTGTAGGAAGTAGAAGAGGAGGAAAAAAACAACCAGGCCCTGACTGCATAGCGTGCAATATAACGTGACCTCCAACACATTAATTTTTCAGTGACAACTTTTCCTTGAGCAAATTATTGCTGCAGTGACAGTGATCAATTCTTGTTACAAAGACACTATTCTATTGCAAAAGAGGGAAGTTATTTTCCTAATTCAATGTAAAGCCTTTTCTTTGGGGGATTAAAAGCAGCTGCTGAGTGATGGACTGAGAGATAAAAAGGGAAGTTCTTTTTAACAATAACTATATTGGTATCTCCTAACAACACTGTCAGAAGAGTTCTCAATCTTTTTTTGCTTGCCTAGTCTATTACTCCACCCACCTTCTAAAATATATTGTTAAACAGTTACTAAACATACTAATACAAGTCAGATATAAAAATCAAACCTGAAACTTAAACACACCTCATACAACACAGAAAGCGACAAAAACAAAGACCAGATTTCACTATAGCTATGTCATGATGTGGAGTGAAGACAAATCCTATCTGCAGCACAGTGGCGGCTGGTGAAAAATATTTTTGGTGGGGCTGATATAGCCTAGTGTATGTCTCCAACTAATCCAGAATAAGAATTTAAATAAACAATTGGACAATAAATACAATTTAACAGTAATGATTTAATTTACTATATAATAACAGTAACAGTGATGATTTTAGGCAGTGTGACGGGGTTCTTTGGCCTCCAAGAATCCAGGTTCAGTCTGGTTACCCGTGTTGGTGATTTATTGTGCTCAAAAACTCAAAACAGGGTGCAAAAGAAACTAAACATATACAAGATACTCTGGGCCTCACCCTCCCTCCAGTTACCAGCAACGTAACAAAGAAACAGAAAACAAAAATGGCCGCTCTTCTTCCCACAGCTCTCTTATTTCTGATTTCTTCTCATAAATCAGTTCTGTCCATATATTACCTCCACAAACAATTGATATACAAAAACAAATAATTTTTACAACTTAATTCCTTTACACAGATTCATTGACTTATTCAATTACACCAAACGTTTAAACATAAAGTAAAATAAAAAAATAATCTGACAAACATTTAGCGAGTCAAGTGTTGGTGACGTCACTTCCGCATTCCAACAACTGTGGTGTTTTAACCGCTTACTGAGCGTTGCCTCGGGTTTGAACCCAGCAAAGACGCCGGCAGACTGAAGATGACAAGTCCCCGTAGCATACACACGTACACCCCCACACACACACACACACACACACACATACACACACGGTTAACCCCACTGAAATATTAAGTGTGCACCCTCAATACGCCAGCAGGTAATCAGGAACAGCTTGTGTTTTTTAAGTTAATGGACCTACTGTAGGGCTCAGCGCGAGTGTATTGGTCCTCACAAGCACAGTATAACAGGAGTGTGTGTGTGGCACGCAAAGTTAGAGAGGTTGTTTTAAGTGACGAGGTGGATACGTCACAGTCACAATAACCATGACATGAAATTTTCATATCCTACAACAGGGATGTTCTTCTGGCAATCGGATAAAATAAGGATCTCACCGAATTTGGTGGAAGCTGCATCTCGCTCGTTACGTTTGCCATCGTCCCTCTAATTGTCTGCACCTGTGCATTGGGTGCAGAAGCCTGTTAAAGGGCAGTATTTTCAGCGCCCCAAGACCATAAAATTCTGAGACGCTGATTGGCCATTAAATTATTAAATTGACCTAGCAATAGTACATGATTGGCAGATTCTCTGCACATGTGGGGCAGTCTGATCAGCGCCCCAAGACAGAGACGGTAGGAGTCTGTCTGTGGAAATCCACAAATGAATGACAGTAGGTAGGGAAATGTAGTTTATATAATTTGTTTTGGTTATAGGTACACACTCTAGAGAGTAAAACTGACATTTATGAGTTAATTTGTAAAAATATATTTTACGTTTCTCTCTTCTTATCAGGGAGGGCGGTGCCCCAGCGCCCCCTATGGGCCGGCCGCCACTGCTGCAGCAGTATGTGCACAGGTGTGTGATGGATGGATATAACTGTTCAATCAAAAAGGGGGGGAATCAAATAACAAATCCTAGATCTGGATGTATGAAATATTCTCATTAAATACTTTCTTCTGTAAGTACTGAAAGTTGAATGTGCTGATAACAAAAATCACACAAAAGTCGTCAATGGAAATCAAATAAAACCCACCTCATTTTGGTAAACTCTCCACTATTTTGCATACCCAAATGGAAAAGCAAATAACTTAGAAACTGTAAGCCCAAATTACATTTGCAAAAAAATTTTTTGAAACGTTAACACCCTTTAGTTTCTGAATATATAACTACAATTGGGCGAGTAGAACACAGACCAAGCTGCATCAGTTATAATATGACTCAAAGTTGTTTTTGTTATTCTCAGAAATTATCAGTGGTGTCAAAAGTACATGCATTTTTTTACTTAAGTAGAAGTATAGATACTGCAGATACAGATATAAAAGTTGAAGCATCCACTTGAGCTCTTTACTCAAGTAAAAGTGGAAAAGTATGTGGTCCAAAAACTGCTTAAGGTATAAAAGTGTAAAGTAACCTTTAAAAAACAGTCAGATGCTACTATATATATATTGAAAGGTCAGTGTTTTGGCTATTTCGAATAATTCTTTGAGATAGGGCCAAGGGTGAGGGAGGTCTTGTTGGTCTACATCTCCATCTTCCGATACTCTCTCGCCTGTGTCTGACCTTTCAGACGTTTCAACATCTTTTTCTGAATCTGACATTGTAGCATGGCATAGACAATTCACGTTTACAGAACACCTGCTTGCTTTTGATGACTTCCTTTAGCTAACCAATTAGTGTTTGCGTTATATGACTCATCCAATTACACTAGTTTTCATTAGATGTGGATGGCGCACATGACGTGAAATAAATATTTATAAACATTAAACCGAAGCCAAGAGTAATGAGTAATATTTGTTTTAAAAATATAAGGAATAGAAAGTACAGATACTTGTGTGAAATTGTAATGAGTAGAAGTCAGAAGTAGGAAGAAAAATAAGTAATGGGGTAAAGTATCAATACCTAAAAAGTGTACTTAAGTACAGTAATGAGGTATTTTTACTTTGTTACTTGACACCTCTGGAAATGATAGGTCTTTTTTGAACAGCTGTAATAAAGACATTCTTGAGAAAAGGCAGGTCTCATTTTATAAATTTGTTCTACATCATGTCAACCACATATGCAAACAATTTCAGACCTCTAGCTACAACAGTTCCAGAGCTGTGGGTTTTTGAACTTTTGGTGTCAGCTTGGATTGGCGCGCAATGGCTCCAACCGCAGCTGTCTGTGTTTCTCTCTAACACAAGCCTGTAATGAGGTACCCCTTTAACTACACTACACACATGTGGGGTCGTTCGAAAGCTTATTTAATTGGCTACAAAGCCCAACACCCCTGTGGTCTTGACCAATAACAGCAAAGAATAACATCACAAGCTACTAACCGAGGAAATAAGTATTAGAAGTAAATATTAGCAAGATGCTGAGAATAAGCTATGGCCAGCTAACTTTTCTTATGTCAACAACCGGACGTTATGGGCTAACTGTGTCCAAAAAATGATCTTGGTGGTTGAATTTTGGAGAATCTAGGCTTTTTAATGACGTCTAACATGTCTATAGTGGAAAAAATTTTATCGGTGGAATTTTATGCATTCTGAGTTATTACCTCACTTAACATCCACCAGGTCGCTGGCGTTAACCAATGTAGGCCTGGATTTAGAGTTAGACACAAAATGAAAGTGGAAAAACACACTACAGGCTGATCCAACTTTGATGTAATGTCTTTTAAACAGGTCAAAATGAGGCTCAGTCTTGTATGTGGCCTCCACGTGTCTGTATGACCTCCGACAATGTCTAGAGGTGCTTCTATACTCCATACGAGGTGGCTGATGGTCTCCAGAGGATCTCCTCCCAGACCTGGACTAAAGCATCTGCAAACTCCTGGACAGTCCATGGTGCAACCGACGTTGGTTGATGGATTGCGACATGATGTCCCAGATGTACTCAATTGGATTCAGGTCTGGGGAAACTGCAAGTGAGTCCATAGCTTCAATGCCTTCATTCAAGCCACATGATGTCTAGCATTGTCCTGCATTAGGAGGAATCCAGGTCCAACCAAACCAGTATATGGTCTCACAAGGGGTCTGAGGATCTCATCTTGGTACCTAATGGCTGTCATGCTGCCTCTGATGAGCACATGGAGGGCTGTGCGGCCATCTGCAGAAATGCCATCCCACACCATTACTGACCCACTGCCCAACATCATGTTGAAAGATTTTGCAGGTGGCAGATTGCCATAATAGATGTTAAAAAGACGTTTCAAACCCAGTTTTCAATCTTTTTTCAACGATCTGAAAATTACAGCTTTTCCCCTTTCACTTTTCAACCAAATGCAGACATGATTTGGATGTAAATCATGTCGTCTTTTCAATAACTTTTCAACCAATTTTTGCTCAGTGGGACTTCTTCTATTGAGTGTGTCTTGGTAATGCCAATAATTTATACTTGTTGTCGATTCCTTTTGCACAACACCCTATGAAATTTATTTTCAGTGTTTTTTCCTGAGTGGACAGTTTGATTTCACAGAAGTTAAATTTAATTGAAGTTATACTGTGTTGTTTACTTGTTCCCTTTATTTTTTGAGCAGTGTATTTTAATTAAATTAAGGCTGAGCT
Organism: Cyprinodon variegatus; assembly: GCF_000732505.1. NCBI lineage: Eukaryota > Metazoa > Chordata > Actinopteri > Cyprinodontiformes > Cyprinodontidae > Cyprinodon > Cyprinodon variegatus. The sequence goes on from NW_015150746.1 coordinate 951,518, forward strand.
TACAAATGTGGCTGGAACTCAGAAAACACAATACAATGATGGATGATTTGACAACTGAGTAATAAAAAAAGAAACTTAAATACAACTGAGATGAAAGGACATGTATTTAAACGGAGGTGGGTGCAATTAACAGAAAACCAGAACAGGTGTGATTATGACATTTCCCCTCATTCGAGGGCAGATACCAAACAGAAAAAAAAACAAACAGAAAATAACCCAAACTGGTTGGCTGGAGGGGGCCTCTCATAAAGGGAAAACATAACAAAAAACAAGAGTTTTGGCTTTTCAACTAAAGACCATCCCAAGGTGGCACAAAGTTTAGGCAGGCTAACCAGATGGTCATGCCAAGGAGGCAGCATTCGGGCAGATGACCTGTAGGTCAACCTGAAGAAGCACAGAGTTCAAGAGGTCGACAACAACGTTCCAGAAGCCAGTAGCGAAGGTTCATGGTGAACCTAAAGAGAAACCTAAAATCCGGAAAGAGAGCAGAAGGCTGGAGATCATTAAACAGTGATGCGGGCTGGAAAGCATGAAGGAGCCCTGGAAGGTTGGATCCACCAAAGTCTTTTTGAAAATTGGATCCAAATAAAACTGAAATTCGTAGGAATAGGAAAAACTCAGGAACAGTATACATAGCCCCTTGGACACATTTGAAGACTGGATTGCAATGCAGGTCTTTTTGAACACCAACATCTGAGACATCTTGGACACCCATCAGGAACCGGTGCATAAGTCAGTTGCACTAACCTAAGGTGAAGAACAGGCTAAGAAGCCATCAAATAACGAGGGGCAGGTTCTGGCGCTTCTAGATTTTATGGAGTTAAATGTTGGTGTTGTCATACCACATGTGCAGGGATCTAGGAGGTACAGTGGAGTAGGCTATGAGCCCTGAATACAAAGTCAGATACGGCCATGGAACTGACCAAAGCAACTGGGTCCTATACTGAAGTCCTCTGTGTTAGCCATGGGGCTTGCTGGAAGCATGCAGAGGTGTGCTGGCCCATGGAGAAAGTGCAAGGCAAAAACACAGTTTATTTTGGCATCCTTTTTGTTAGAACAAAGATCTGCTCTATGGTGGTGAAGGAGAAGTGTGCCACAAAGCAGTTCCTAGAGGTGGAATAATGATTTTTGAACATAAGGTCACAGCCCAGTTGGGTCCCCTATCCCTCAAAAAAGGTAACAACTTTAACACCTGTTGCTAATTCCTTCTTTATGTCAATTCATTCTGTACAGAGCAGTAGCAAAACATCAAACTTGGAAATGAAATGGACAAAAAAAAAAGACGTAAGTACAACTGATAATATGAAACAGGTGGGTGTAATTTACAGAACCAAAGAACAGGTGCAATTTAAATGGCTATGATGAACATCTTCAATTTTCTAGATATAAAATCTCCTCTTGTGGTTCTTTACAAAACACTGTTAATTCAACATACAGTGTGAGAAATCTACATCCCGAAGTGTTAGGCATCCAGTTTATGTGCCCTCTCCACTACCAGATGGTGCCCTGTCCTCTGTGGGCCTCCCTGCACACCTAGGGCTTGTTGGTTCATTACTGGTGGAATATTTGAGCTGTGGGCTGTCACTACCTCAACGCCAGAGTGTTTGCCAGTTTTGGGTACTTTAGTCAAGCTGAGATTAGTCTAACCTGAGCCTTGTTTCTCTAAGTCTAATATTGTTTTTGTTTTTGCTCTTCGGCAGGAAGTCTTCCTGCGTAACTGGATACCTGGACCTTCTCCCCCTGGAAGGATTTACTGAGTACACACTTAGCAGGGGAAAACCTCCACATGATCCGTTCAAGTTTCCATCGGAAATCCAAGTGACATTCTGCTCTATTACTCCTCCGGGTCCAACATATGTCTACCTGTCCAATGAGTTGCCTCTTCTCTTGATAAACCCACAAAGACTGAATTCAAGGACTGACAAGAGCCCCCTCAAACGTGATTCCCATTCCAGCATAATTCAATTTCCCACGGTCCCTGAACTGATCTCTTTTATCTCCCCTTCAGACTTTCCAGTTCCGGTTCACCAGTTCTCTGAGTTCCAGATCCAACCTCCGTTCACATTTCTACAAATAAACCTGTTAAACTTTTCTTCGTGTTCTCTGAGTGGTTTCTCTGCATGTGGGTCAGATTCCTTAAACCGATCATGACACTAAGTGATGCAAATGTGCAGAAGAAGTGACATAACAATTCAGATAGCATTTGATACAAGGATGTGCATATCTATTGGCTATTAAGTTGTACAAGTCGAAGCTATTAAAACTCTGTTAAGCACAGTCAACACTGTCTGTTGTAATGTCAGTTATTTTGAGGCACATGTAAGTAGTTTTATTCTGTATAGTGTATATTAAGAAAAAGTTGAACCTGAACTGCAGGATGAGTTTAAAGTTATTAGAATCATAGCAGCAGTCATAACAACTTCTTTGGATGTGTTGTCAATTTTTTGGTTTTGATTTTATAGCTTTCTGCCCTCTAAACCTGTCATATAAAATCTGGCATTTCCTAAAAGTCAAATAAAATCTGGAACGACTATTCTGACTTCCGACTTCTGAAGAAAAGAATCAGACACATCCAATTTAAAACTACATGTGAAATTGACTTTAGTCTGATCTGAATTAATCTGATTTGCAGTTTTCTGCCGATTCATAAAAAGATCAAATATGGGTCACATACGGTGAATAAATTGGATTATTGCCACTTTTGCCTGCAATGTGAATTTGGTTGGTCACTCTTCAGACTCATAGCTCAAATGAAAACTGCTTAATGTAGATCCTTACTCTAAATCAATCTTGATTTATTTTAGCCTACCTATGGTTCCTTCATAATGTTACTACATTTTAATAATTGCAAACAATAACAATACAATTTGAAAAAAAGATAACAGCGCCACTGCTGGATATTGGAAATAATTACAATCATGGTTATTTTGGTCGAAAACAATATGGATGTATGGCGGGGGCTGGCTCATGTAAGTTTAATAATAATCTGTTCTCCTAATTTTGGAGAACCACCCTTGTTGCACATAGAATACATCACTTCTATATACTTATAATGTGTCTTCTCAAGTAGGGCTGCATTTCTAAATCTGAGCATTAGGATGGCTTGATAACCTGTCTCAGCTATTGTTGCACTATTAAGTGAACATGCTCTCTATGGCTTGATTATTAAATATGTTTAACTCACAGTGGAGTGGTGTTCATGTGATCTATCAATATGATCACTCCATCAACTAGGGGCATAGCAGCTGGGACGTCTGGGAGCAGAAAGTTGCTTAGCCCTTCTGCATTACCATGTTTGGAGCCCTCATTGAATTCCAGTGTATATTCATAAGAGGCCAAAATCAACACCCACTCCTGAATTCTGGCCATCGCTGTGTGTGGTTTTCCTTTTATTTCAACTGGGAGGCCCAGTAATGGTTTGGGATTGGTCACAATTTTGCAGTGCTTCGTGGAGTTTCTTCAGGCCAGAGATGATGGCTAGTGCCTCTTTCTTAAGCTTCTGATGAAGACAGTGAACCTACCTTGTAACCAATATGTCTCATTGTGCCAACTGGAAGTTTGTGTGCCTAAAGAGCTTCAACCATATGGTGATATGCTACTCTGCCTTCTCAAAAGCCTGTGTTTTACAGGTCCCTCAGTTCCCCAGAACCCCAACTCTCAAAAGCTTGTTTAGGGTCTATCATAGTAATGTCAGGCAAAAACTTGTGACAGTAATAAACCATGCCCAAGAATGATTTTAGAAATGACTAATTTTATGGTCAAGAAACAGCAAAAATGGCTTGGACATTGTAATTAACTAAATAGATGCCATCATGACTGATTTTGTACCCTAGGTCAGTGATTTTCACCCAGTGTGAAGCAGAACGATGAGAAAAAAAAAAAAAAAAACTTAACCGTCACCAATATATATCTAACCCTAACCTGTACTGAATTAACTAATTAGACCTAAACCTATCACCAAACCCAAGAATAGAACTTTTTATTATGGGGACCAGTTGATTGGTCCCCACAAGTACCTTTAAGTTCCCATAAGTCCCCACAAGTAGCGTTTTCCTAGGAAATTGGTCCCCACAAAGTAACAAATATACACAAGTTCACATACAGACTACCAGGTGTGAGTCATTATCCCCATCAGCCAGCAAATTTCTGAATGAAAACCCCTCTAAACAAATTAAGTGCAGTACGAAAATCATGACTGGTATTGGAAAAATGTTTTCACCATGAGCAGCAGCATTCCCTTGTCAATAATTAAAGCTAATTATATATATAGCTCCAAAAATAAAATCCTTGAAGATTGACAGAAGCATCTGTGGTTGGAATACTTGTTGGTAAAGACTCTCAGTCTAGAATATGTGAACTTGAAACACAGTTAAAGACAAATAAAGACAGCTGGAATTAATTGAAAACTAGTTAAAAATGTTTAATCCTTTATCCCAAGGGCTTTCTCATGTCAAAGTTAGTGAGGGAGACTTTCCTAGCTTTAAAGCTGATTGGAAGGTGCCCTTCTGTAGATGTAAATGTATATCTAGAATACACTACCTTAACCACAGGCTGCTGTCAATAGGTGCGTTCGAGAACAACAGAGCCTCGTCTGGAATGCAGACAAGCGTCCGGCTGTGCTGATGGGTGGCTTTACAAGTCTGTTGTGAAACTAGACTGAGCTGCTTGCCCGCAACTTAAGGAGATGGCTGGCATTGGGTTTGTGTTATGAAACGTATTATATACATAATGAAAAATATATAAAATCAACTTTTCTTTGGAGTTCTGTGTATTGGACTGATGAAGTGGCTCATAGTTGGTTCAGTTACATCTATTAATAACCTGAATTGATGGATTGATTTTATTTAATTTTATTTAATTCTCAAGGCATACAAAAACTCCAACCACTAACAATCACAATGAAATAATAAACAGACATTTTTTTTCAAAAGGATAAAAAAAATCTATCAAGATTGGAGGAAAACTGGGGTTCACTGGTCTGGTGCAATAACACACATTTAAAAGATTCACAAAAAGATACATTTCAACAGAAAGGTATTCCTGGTTTATGTCTTTGGCAGAAATACCATTAGAGGTAATCATTCAGCAAAGAGAGATGATCCTTCACCTCATTATATACATGCTAGACACCTTGATTGAGAAACACTCTCAGGTGTGCAGCAACACAGGTTGGCCCGGCCACCAGCAAAGATCCTCTTTGTAACAGGAAAGCTCACTCACACCAGAAAAATAGTAAAACCCTTAAGATCCTAACATATATTATATTGTTCTCTTGTTTTATAATATCTCAAATATTGTTTTAAGGTTTGGGAAAACACCTATAAAACATGTTTGCAGTCATTGGGTACACAACTGAAAAGAGCAATAAGATATCTCCACAAAGTTGGTTGTTAAGATTATACTAAGTCACTGATCCTAAAGTCTAAATTATTAAAATGTACAGCTCTCATAGCTTTTAAAACATCACAAATAGTTTTTTAAAGATAAAATAAAATTATTATCTAAGAATATTCAAAAACGTATAATTTAAAGGGAAGGAATACCTAAGTTACGATATAAAAAGAACTTTAAGACAAAGAAAATGTGCTTCAGTAAGAGTTAAAATTATAAATATATATAAAATATAAATATAAAGAAATATAAGGAAATTATTTTCTTGAATTATGAGAGCTATGAAACCAAGGTACATTGTTGAACATGTTGGAATTTACAAATACTCAAGGAAACAAATGTAAAAGTATATCCTGTCTGATGTTAAAAAAGAAAAGAGGTGGGACAAAATAAGTGTAAAATTCTACCCACTCCTTTCTGATTATGTACTTTTATGTAAGATAATAATATATACATATTCAGCACTGGTTCCCCCCAGGGCTGTGTTCTTTCTCCTCTGCTCTTCTCCCTGTACACCAACAGCTGCACCTCAAGTCATCAGTCTGTCAAGCTCCTGAAGTTCACGGACGACACCACTCTCATCGGACTGATCTCTGATGGTGAGGAGTGGGAGGCTGACCATCTGGTGACCTGGTGCAGGGAGAACAACCTGGAGCTCAACGCTCTAAAAACAGTGGAGTTGGTTGTGGACTTCAGAAAGAGCGCAGCCCCAGCTACCCCAATCACACTCTGTGACTCCACCATTGACACTGTGGAGTCTTTCCGCTTCCTGGGAACTATCATCTCCCAGGACCTAAAGTGGGAGCTGAACATCGACTCCCTCACCAAAAAAGCCCAGCAGAGGATGTACTTCCTGTGGCAGCTGAAGAAATTCAACCTGCCCAGGACAATGATGGTGCAGTTCTACTCCTCCATCATTCAGTCCATCCTCACTTCCTCCATCACCATCTGGTACGCTGGTGCCACCACTAAGGACAAGAGCAGACTGCAGCGTGTCATCCGGTCTGCAGAGAAGGTGATTGGCTGCAACCTCCCATCTCTCCAGGAGCTGCACGCCTCCAGGACTCTGAGGCGTGCAGAGAAGATTGTGGCTGATCCCTCGCACCCCAGTCACAGATTATTTCAGACACTTCCCTCTGGCAGGAGGCTGCGGTCCATCTGGACCAGAACCTCCCGTCACAAAAACAGTTTTTTTCCCCATCTGCTACCGGCCTTATCAACAAGGCCAAGAGCCGCCCGTGACACTGGACAATGTTTCTCTCCCCATTTCTCTCCCATATATATATATATTCTATCTTATTTTGTTTTTCGTCTGCACCAACAACACCAAGTCAAATTCCTTGAAAGTGCAAACCTACTTGGGAATAAACTTGATTCTGATTTACAGTAACAGTACAGTCTGAAAAGACTGTACTTTTTTTTTTATAACACATTGTCTTTCTTTATGCTTTTTTGAAATAAACAGATAACTAACTAAAAAATAACTAAACGTATCTGCAATACTCCAGAGCACTAGGAGGAGTAAACTATTAACTCACATGAGACCAAGGTGAAGAAAATATGAAGAAAATTTCTTTGAGTTTCTCAGATGTTCCAGCTGCATAGGTGATGGCAATGTTTTTATGTTTAGTCTTTTTCATATCTTGCTTAGTTTTGTTTCTGGGTTTCCTCACTGCTTTAATAAAAGCCCAGATAAAATATCTACAGTTTTGGATAAATTATTTGATCTGACCATCTTCTTTTTTCTTTTAAAACATAAAATATGTGCTCCAGTGAGTGATGAGAATCAAATGGAATGTACGGTTCTGGAGTGACTGTGATTCATTGGAAAGAGTAATCCTCTCATACCCCAAATTGCATAACAATCTTCATATTGGTTTGAATATGTATACATTTGAGAAAGAGGCTGAGTGAATTTTTCTGTAGTATGAAGCATCTGTAGTGGTCAATTTGACTAAAATGGCATTGCATAAATTCACTCCATTTACCATCTGTGTGCATTTGTTTCTTGTTAACCTGAATGTTAAGGCTACTGTTTCTTTCCATGTGCACTGAACTATCCAACAAAAGATAGCTTTTGGTTTTTAGTGATCTATCTGGTGAACTTGATGTTGATGTGTCTTGTGATACCCTCTATTTCAATCACCTGGATTTAGACCAAAGTAGCCTATCTGTCACATATTTGATCCAGTTCCCCAGTGGCATTCCCTTAAAGGAATTCAGGGCTCACTTCCACTTCAACCATGTAGAGATCGGCAACAATCAGTGACACTGGAGATCTAAAAGCAAAGCTATGATTCTGTAGAAGAAAAAAAATTCTTGACATAGATCAAACCTGATCTTTTTGTAGAAATCTGCATCTTAATCAAACATTTATCTAAACGTTTTCCTCGCCTCTAATGTTGGTATACATGTAAAGAGCAAGTGATATCAAACGTTGCTCAAAACCTTTATCTAATGTTGCTTTTTTTCCCTGTGTAATGTGATGTGAGGCAAGAAAATACTGACCATGTGTTTGCTAAAGTTATATGTTGCTGAGGGAATACTGGCACCATAAATTTTGCTTGTGCTGTCTTCCCCAAGATGGTAGAAGCAGGAGAGTGTTTTGGGAAATGTAGAGGTAGGAAATTATTATTTTTTTTTTTTATTCCTCAATAACGTCAAGGAAAACACTGCACACAAAGCATTTTTGGTTAACATTGCTTTAGTTTATGTTTGCAGTCTACAAGAACTCCAACAACTAGATACAGTGTTCTGCATGAAACATCACACAACAACTGGAATAAGGAAATAGAAAAACAATCAATTGAATGCAGTACAAAAAAAAAAAAAGACACAAAAAAAACAATATACTCCTTACATATAATTGATCAGTATCATTGTGTGGTTCTTCAAAATGAAACATGAGCTTCCTGGTAGTTAGGTCTAAATCCCATTTGCCCCTTCCCTCCTCATGTTTAACCCCGACTCTTTGTTTTGCAAATTCACAGTATGGGCTAGAGCATCACAGTTGCTCTTTTGAGGGGGGAAGGGTACGCCCTGCTCCTTTTATAAGACGAATCTTCCTTTGCTTTAACAGTTTTGAACTTCTTGGTGGAAGCTTCACTTATTTTTTTTTCACTCACAGCAAATTATAAAAAATCTAAGTTAGTTACAGAATGCAATTTAATACAGAAATATTTTGAAAAAATGTACATTTAACCCATTATAGGGCAATTTACCATTTTAGATCACTTGCATACCCCTTAGAAATGGAATCTACCCCCCCACCCCCGAAAGTGAAATCTAGAAGCACAAGTTCAATATCATGCTATTCAGCAAAGATACTGCTACATGCCTGAATGATATATTACCTACTGCAAATTAAGTTGGAAGAAAAGTCAAGAAAAAAAGGTAAAAAGCTAATTGTAAAGTTAAAAAGTAAAGTTAATAAGCCTAGTTAACAATTATATTTAGGTTTATAAACTAAAAAAGTGTTTTTCATGAATTTTTTTATAGAAGCACCTTTGTTATTTTTCATATTATATTCAAGCAAGTTAGCGTTTCTTGTTATTACATTGACATTCATTTTTGCCATCAAAATATCCATGTTTTTTTTTTATGTTACAAAGGTAATAAGGTCTTGGATTCCAATAACACTACTGCGTTGTAATTTTGATTTTTAAAGTATATCACTGAGTGCCCTATAAAGGCTTAATCTAACAATTTAGCTTTAATGGAACAAATATGCTTTAAGGTGGTTTGCGTTTATAGATTTGGATACTCAGCTACACAGTGAGTGAGACAAGAAGCCTAGCACTATTAGACTGGGTGCTAAGTGGAAGGTCACGATTCAGGGTAAATCGGCAAAGATCTTGAGCTGCATCAAGAATATGACCAACAATAACAAAGTGCAACAGTAAATACATCTCCCCATAGAAAAAGCAGTACAAGAATAATAATAATAAAAAAAAATGTGAGTGACAAACCCCCAAATAGCAAGCATCATGAGGCCTGAAGGGAGAACAAATAACAAAGGAACACGAGCACAAGAGCAATAAAGTTCTACCACATCAAACAGGAACTATTAAGGAACCTTTTGAAAAGATTCTACCTGAAATGGTGCAACATGAATTAGCTAAATAGAAATTGTGGAAGAAGAAAAAGCAGCACTGACAGATAAAACAACAATCCCAATGGACAGCAACATCAAGAAGTAGGAACATGAGAAGCTTGAGAAATACCAAGGGCTTAGAGAGGAAATGGAGACGTTGAGGAGATTCAAGGCTTAGTGGTCATCAGCGCACTCGGGGCTATGACCCCGAACTCGGGGGAAATGCTGTAACAAATTCCAAGAGAAACCTCCGTCCAAAAATCGTAGTCCTGGGAATAGCGTAGATGCTGTCCAGACACTAAAGCTCCCAGGCCTCTGGTCAATGACCCCAAGCTTTAAGTGGAACTGCCCAGGTGGATAAAGCAAGTTGAACATACTTACATTTCATTTAGATACAGTCTATCCATGGGGCAATCTTATCAGGATTTGATTAATCAAAATGCTTTGCTGGTTAGATAAAAGGGAAATAATCTTCTTAAACACATTGTAAAACACAAATTTTTCAACTGATAAAAAGACAAAAAACGGAAGACGCCCACTCATAGATTTGCCTCCCTAAAACAAAGCACTAAAAAAACTTGGGCATCATGGCAGAATGTTTGAAAAAGCAAAACATTTATTTACATAACTTGTTACTGCTTAGAACCAAGAAAGACACCAGCCCTTAACCAGTACTTAAAGCACTGTAATGATAAAAAAGGAAGCTTCCATGTCTACAACATGGAACTTATGCATGACCAAATTGAGGCAGCTCAGTTTACAGAGCCATACGTGCAATTAAGAAACAGAAATAATAATCAACTAAGATTTATAATTATTTTTTGCCTAATACATAATTCCTTAGAATGAAGTTTTATGGCGTTCCACATGGTGGAGGCAAAGATCGATACTGAATCTTATACAGTTGATTAAAAGTTTTAGGCTGAATAAAATGTCCACAATTAGCTACATTCTGTTTATGTATAATTGTGATATTTAGCATTAATCCAAAAACTTAAATTCTGATATTTCTGAAAAATGTTTTTATCGGGTCTCAAATGTCCATATGACTGTAATCTAGATATTAGGTTATCCAACACTGGTATTTCCTCTTGGCTGACTCTGGAATTATGAGTGGAATGTTAATAGCATAACTGTTTAATAAAACATTTTCTTGACCAATGTAACAGACCGGTAACAGTGAGGGCATACAAGTTAGAGATAAAGAAAAAAAAGAAGAAAAGAACAAGAAGCTCTACACATCAATAAAGGAAACCAGCCGCAAACAGTAGGCAGCCTCAGCAGGAATGTCTCTAGCACTGATTTTGTTAGCATCCAAACGCAGCACTTTCAGCTTGGAGAAGTTTGTCCCATCATATGTGTCACAGAAACTGCTCAAAGAGAACTCTGGAAAGAGACAGAAATATGAGAATATGTTATAAACATGAGCAGTTAAAAAAATTACAACTGTGAAACCCATCCTCTGACAAGTGGTTATTGCTTGAAAATGAAATGTTAGGCTTTTCTTAAAGGCTGTGTCCGGGTTATACATTCCTTTGTTCCAGTCAAACTAGGCAGGCGTATAATTAAAGTTAGTCCTTCAATTGTGAATAGTTTAATTAGGAACAGATGGGTTCACACTTTTTGAATTCACTGCTCATGCAGCTGCTGGCTTATTTAGTGAAGAAATTCCCAGACAAAATTGTTCAAATACAAGAAATTGACTTGCTTTTTTAACATCACTTATCATAGCATCACTTTGATAATAAGTACAGCTGCATTAAATAGACTTAGACAGACTTTATTTGTCATTTTGTACACAGAGTGTATACAAAAAGAAATTTTGTTCAGTACAGCTCTGAAGACATTTTCATTCTTTAAAGTGCAGCCTTGATAAAGGTATGCAGCAGTGATAATGTAAACATACGACTGTATACTTTAATAGTAATAATTAGAACAATAATAATTAATAACAATTACTATTATAATAGTAATAGTACATATTTCTTTACACATATTCATAAAGGTCTGACAATTTTATAACAAATGTTTTAACAAATGCAACAAATAAAAACAAAAAATCAGCTCAAAGCAAACTTGTACCCCTTGCAAAGCTTAAAGCTGACAGTTTAATAGATTCATCTAGTTGATTAAACAAAAAAACTCGAAAGGTGCGAAGCCAACATAGGCCCCATTATGTCTAAGGTATAGGTCCCAGGTTGAGTAAACAATGTTTGTTGAATTCCTAGGGAAAAATGTGTTATAATCACTAGTCATACCCTCCTGTATCACATTGTGCTATGAGGTCATAGAGGGTTCAGACTCCTTGATCCAAAAAGCAGAATGTCCTTAATGGCATCAAACTTTACAAGGTTATAAAATCGCTTATTGCTTATCTGCTTATTGATTTAATCATAGGATGCGGAAGGCCCAGGAGGATATATTCTGGGTTAAACTGTATGGTAGTATTTGTCTGTTCTGGCTCCTCTCTCGCTACATTAATTTGGATCATTGTTTCCACCTGCATCTATCCTGCCTGCACATACCACATACATATACATATACCACACTCTGTCTGGCTAACTTTGCTAGGTTTTTAAAAGCCTTTAAGTGAGTAAACGTCCAGCATTTCTTGTTCCCTGCCTATCTGCATGTTCTCCATCATGTTTCAGTCTCCTGAAACATCTGGTTCTGCCTCACCCACATCAAATATTCTCCTTGATCCCTGGACATTTACTTTCTTTCTGCTTCCCACTACCATCTCCTTTCTATCCCCTGGATCTGTCAGCCTGTATCTGCTGCTCTTAGTTCAACATTTTTTCCTGTGCTGTGTTAAGAAAGACCCTTGGACCTCATCACTTGTTTCTGCTTTTACTGCTTCAACCAAGTTTCTGTTCCCCAACCATAGATTCCTCACAATACCCAATGTTTGTTACCCTGATGGTTTATCCCTGTGTGCTCAGATTGTGGGGTTTCTCCATTAAACTCCCTCATTTAACCAAGTTGACCTTCTCACTGCCTGGCATGATCACAGCGATGTCATCCTGAGGCCTGTTTCACAGATTTACTCAACCTCTGCATCTGTTTCCGTAGTAACATTCTCCCTAGAGCTAACCTGATTGGGAGAAGGTTTTTCTCAATAAACTTAGTGTCCTCTGTCTCCAAATAATTCAATAGGTCCATTTGACACCTTAGGTGTTAATGCAATCACAGCAGTCTTTTTGACAAGCATCCAATTAAAGAATAGGTGGCATAAATTCACAGAGAATTAAATATTTAGAGGAAGAGGGCTCTCAGACCACGTAGAGGTGTTCTTTATATTCTGAAAGTTATCTTTATATTTTACCTCACAATCCATCACATACATCCACAACCTTATCCACCCTCATATTAACAGCATTACAAGGACCGTGTGTGAAAACATCATTATAGAAAACATCTGCACAGTCAGAATAAGAATAACTTTAATAATCCCATAGGGAAAGTATTTTGAAGGGTAGGTCCTACCTGTACAACCTTTTTTTCTTAATCTTCACCTGCTAACAGCTGTGCTTGTCTCCCGTCAGATTGCACCAAAAAATAATTAATTGATCCACTAACATTAAAGCAGTAAAATAGTTTTCCACCACAACGTTATTGTGACAGACTATGGCAATCTGTTTTGATATTTATTAGTTTGTCTGAAAATGTATTCACAATGTATAAATACATTTTCTCCTTGTCAAAATGAACATTGCAAATAAAATGACAGTCTTCATATCTAAAATAAATATTGTGTCAAATGTTTCTTTGTCATTATTTGGACCAGGAAGAAATTCATTTCAG
>NW_015150747.1:0-927 GCF_000732505.1 Cyprinodon variegatus
TAACAGCATCATAGTGTAAAAACTAAATGTCTCTGTAAGTCCAGCTCTCTGATTGACAGATTTTGCTCAAAGCAGGTTTGAATATCTCAATCATTCTCTGTAATGAAATATGTTGAAATTCTGATACAAGGAAACATTATCTCCACATACGGCATTTTATTTTACATTCTAGTTTCTCCTTTGATCCAGGTGTATTTCATCCTGCTTAATATTTTCTAATATATCATAGGACAATATTTTAAGCTGTGGGTAAGTCTAGCTAATCCTCTGCCTTAGACTCTGGTTCTAGGGGCCTTTTTTTTATTCTGGGTCCCTGCCCCTTCAATGGTCTCTGCACGGCCCTGCTGGGAAATTCCCAGTCAGACATGAAATCAACCTTTTCTTTGCCTCCAAGCTGAGAGAAAGTGAAGCTCACTGTGAGAACATATCCTGAACAGTTCAAGATGATTTCAGGGAGAAAATGATCCATATAGAAACGGATCAGAATGAAAGAAGAAAGAGATTAAAGTCCATCTAAAGCAAAGATGTTGACTAGAAATGAGCTAAAAACTGAGAAAACATCTTAAAAACCAGAAGTTTATATCTGACCTCAGTGTTTTACAGCTCAGTTTATTGTTGATCTAAAGAGAAGGAATGAAAGGAAACATGTTTAACAGGTGAGCACACCTTGACAGGGGGCGGAGCCTAAGGGGGGGCAGGTAGAGTCTGGAACCAGGTTCTGTCACTCTGTGGGTTCTCTCTCTCTGTGGACTCTGGAGGGAACCAGAACCAGAACTCTTTTCTTTAGACAAAAACTGAGTTTGAGGAAAGAGGAGAGAAGATTTTTAACAACTATTTTAAAACTGAAGTTCTTCAGTGGTTCTGTTGAACTGGTACCAGTTCTTTTCCTGCTTTGCTGCTTCCTCCTCATGTTGTTGGGTAAGCTGA
>NW_015150747.1:4106-6814 GCF_000732505.1 Cyprinodon variegatus
AGTTCTGGGCTTCACTGTTTAACTTTAAATACATTATTAGACTAAGATTGAATTCAGGGTTTTTCCTTCAGGATCCAACAGAACCTCAAACCAGAACCAGAACCCAGCTGTGTTTCCCTAAAGAGCGACAGGTCAAATCCTCGCCTTATTGATTTTAAATCAGACCGACCTTCAGCTGCAAAGAGGTGAGCTCTGTCTAAATTTTTTAACTGTTTGAAACTGAACGGATTCAGTTTGAAATGTTTTGATTCCATATTGTTATTCCTTTTAATGAAACTGTTTTTCTAGATGTTTTTCAATTATTCAGTCTCCAGTGAGTTCAGGGTAAACATTGTTGGAGGTTTTCTAAAGGTCTGTAGTTCACCTTGTGGTCCAGCAGGCGTCAGCCTCATTTCAGCTGACGCCAGAATTTAGGTTAAACATTTTACAAAAATAATCAGGGACAGAATAAGTTGTACTCAGTTCAGACTCTAGACGATTGTTTTGTTTATGAATTTGTGCTTCTGGTGTTTTTCTCCCTCAGTTTTAATTCATATGTTGAATCAGATTACTTTTAAATCAAATAACTAAAGGAGGCAAACCAAAATAAATTACCAGTTTAATCCTTTGATCTGGTCATTTTTAACTCTCGGGTTCAAGAGTGATACTGTAAATAAATAGGAAAACTTAAATGTTTAAGGCAAGCGTATGTTGGTGGTAAAGAGCAAAACAAACCAAGTCACTTGAGGAAAAAAATAAATTTTACTTTCTTATGTCTAATTTTTATTTACTTTATTCGATATAGAAATGAAAGATGTTTCTCATTTGAAGCAAATAAATGCCTTGTTAAAGCCACCTTACATTCTGATCACTGCTGCACTTTATAAATGTTCTCTAATGTTCTCTGCTCTGTTTCACTGTTGAAAAGCTGTATGTATCAAATTTTGTTATATATATACACTGAGTATACGAGATGAAAAAAAGAATTTTCTAATTCTTCTTACTGACCACCTACATCATTTCCATGGATCCTCATGTTAGGTCTCAGATGCAGATGTTGGACCATTTTAATCATCAAGCAAACTGTTTTGTCTAAGGATGTAAAAATCTCCAACCATCCTTTGAACTTTGGATTAACTTGCCTATTTTATTTTTTTAACATAGACTGCTGCTAGAGTATTTTATGGATTCTATGAATTTCCATTAACTTCACTTATTTTTAACATTAGTCTGAGCATCAGAAATCCAAACTCTGATCAAGTAGGAGCTTACACTCTGGTGACGGGTGTCCCCATTTATAGCGTTTGGATCAGGACACCACAAGGACCTTGGCCTTTTTCTGTTTGTTCTACAGAATGTGAGTTAATGCTTCCTGGTTCCTCCACAGAGNAGTCACTGTGGGACACTTTAGAGTTCTGGGCTTCACTGTTTAACTTTAAATACATTATTAGACTAAGATTGAATTCAGGGTTTTTCCTTCAGGATCCAACAGAACCTCAAACCAGAACCAGAACCCAGCTGTGTTTCCTTAAAGAGTGACGGGTCAAAGGGTGCCCTTATCGATTTTAAATCAGACCGACCTTCAGCTGCAAAGAGGTGAGCTCTGTCTAAATGTTTTAACTGTTTGAAACTGAACAGATTCCGTTTGAAATGTTTTGATTCCATATTTTTATTCCTTTTAATGAAACTATTTTTTTCTGGATGTTTTTTTCAATTATTCAGTCTCCATTGAGTTCAGGGTAAATATTGTTGGAGGTGTTTCTAAAGGTCTGTAGTTCACCTGTTGGTCAGACTGATTTCAGCTGACGCCAGAATTTAGGTTAAACATTTTACAAAAACTATCACTGACAGAATAAGTTGTATTCAGTTCAGACTCTAGACGATTGTTTTATTTCTAAATTTGTTGCTTCTGGTGTTTTTCTCCCTCAGTTTTAATTCATATGTTGAATCAGATTACTTTTAAATCAAATAACTAAAGGAGGCAACCTGGATAAATGACCAGTTTAATCCTTTGATCTGATCATGGTTAACTCTCATGTTCAAGTGTGATACTGTAAATAAATAGGAAAACACAAATGCTTAAGGCAAGCTTTTGTTGGTGGTAAAGAGCAAAACAAACCAAGTCACTGGAGGAAATAACTAAATTTTACTTTCTTATGACTTGTTTTTATTTACTTTATTCCATAAAATCGATATAGAAATTAAAGATTTTTTTATTTGAAGCAAAGAAATGCCTTGTTAAAGCCACCTTACATTCTGATCACTGCTGCACTTAATAAATGCTAATGTTCTCTAAACTGATTTATCTAAGGATGTAAAAATCTCCAACCGTCCTTTGGACTTTGGATTAACTTGCCTATTTTTTTTTTCTAACATAGGCTGCCGCTATAGTATTTTATGGATTCTATGGAATCTTAAACTTATCATTCTGAATTAATTTCACTTATTTTTAAGATCAGTCTGAGCATCAGAAATCCAAACTCTGATCAGGTAGGAGCTTCCTCTGTGGTGACGGGTGTCCCCATTTATTTGCTTTTGGATCAGGACACCACAAGGCCCTTGGCCTTTTTCTGTTTGTTCTACAGAATGTGAGTTAATGCTTCCTGATTCCTCCACAGAGTGGACCAGCAGAACTCAGAGGTTCCCAGTGGTCCATCTACCCAGCAGCATCAAACCCAGCTGGACTCCATATTTATGGTCTGTACATGAACTACAACTACTTCTCCATG
>NW_015150747.1:9103-10624 GCF_000732505.1 Cyprinodon variegatus
TGGTGCCGTGTTAAATGTGTAACCCAGAAAACACCTTATTTTGTAGGTTAAATACAGAGGAGAGTTTTTTTGGGAATAGGAAATGTGTTATTGGAAAAAAGATTGTAAATGTACTATATTCCAGAGTTAAACAAGAACTCTAATGTGTGAAGAAAACCAACCTCAAGCTTAATATGTTTGCTTTGCTTCATAAACATGACTCACACATTTCTCCTTAATTGTAAACTGGATAAAACAAACAAGGAAATAATATAATAATAAATGGGTTTTGAAACTAACTAGAAAAAAAAAACATATTTTTTATAACAATTGATAACATTTTTAATATATCTTTATTTTCCATATGGTTTTGCATCCAATGGCTCACTAAGTTACATTTTAAGCTATTATTTCACCAGTGGATAATAGTAATGAGTATTTTATATATTTTCTTATGTATTTTTTGGATATATTGATCCCCCATACTGGAGTAACTATATTGTAGTTAACTCTGTTAGAAGTGAAAACACAAGTTTGGTATGACAGTTTTGGTGCTTGAATGGTCTTTCCTTTTATTAACAACAAATACAATTAAGTTGGGAGATGGGATATTTAGGAACCAGCACTTTGAAAATGTATTTGAATAATACAGCTCTTGCCTGTAGTTTGTTCCAGGGTATGTTGGATTGCGTTAGAAACCACCTACGCTACAGGGCTTCTGTAAATCTGAAAAGCACCCCTGTAAATTTTGATGCAGCTATAAAAATTGTTTCATACACCCCGGTAATGTCAAATAATTACATAAAATACTTTTATCTCTTTTTTTCTTTTGTCACACAACATCAAAAAATGTGTGTTTCATCTGTTCTGCTTAATATGCAATTTTTTGTTTTATTAAATCATAGTTCTTCATTTCTATCTCTGTCTCTTCAGACTGAATGACTGTAACCTCTCAGAGAGAAGCTGTGAAGCTCTGGCCTCAGTTCTCAGCTCCCAGTCCTCTAATCTGAGAGAGATGGATCTGAGTAACAACAAGCTGCAGGATTCTGGAGTGGAGCTGCTGTTTTCTGGACTGAAGAGTCCAAACTGCAAACTGGAAACTCTCAGGTCTGAACATCGCCCAAGTTACATTTAAGGCCTTGTTTTATGATGTTGAATGTTTATGTGATAAACTTAGTGAGAATTGGAACATTTTTACAGCAAATGAGAAAAAATTCAAACTCACAGTTCTGAAAGTTATTAATGCCTTTATTAGTGACATAACATGGAATAAATCATTAAAGGACTAAATTAATGAAGGTTTTTCCAAATCATACTTAACTCTTAATGTGTTGTTATTTTTGGTCACATTATTCCCATCAGTTTCTTTAATGTTCAGATTTTGACTCAATACTCAGACTGATAAACACTAATGCTGCGTTCACACCGGACGCAGCTGGCACGACAGAAGCAGCAAGTTTATGCTACGTTCAGACCGGATGCAGCAAAAGCAGCAAAATCGCGTCTGCTGCTTCCTTTTTGCTGCTTGTACCAGTTAGTTCT
>NW_015150747.1:12445-14557 GCF_000732505.1 Cyprinodon variegatus
CATGTGAACTTTATGGTGTCTCATCCAGCTACAGTGATGATGGAGATGAATGTTACCATACCACACATTTATCAGGACACACATGCGTCAGATAATGCATCTATCTATAATAAAATAAAAAATACTACTGACCAAAGCAAAACACAATCATATTTTTTTTATTTGCTTTGAGTGAGATGTGCTAAAACATCTTTAACTCTTAAAACTGTAGACATATAAAACCATGTTTTTATGCATAATGCATTTTGTGTTAACTGTTTTTGCTTATCTAAGTATTGACACAATCAAGTGGTTTTCTTTAGATAGAAAACCTTAATCAATTTGACTGGATTATCTGGAGAACTGAAATGACATTTGTTGTGAATGGGATATATATAAATACACTAAAATTAATTGAATTAACCTTGTTGAGTTAAAGGCGGGAACAAGGATTCACTCTCTGCTGATCTCACTGCTCTGCAGCTGCTCATCTCCAATGTTGGACATGTCTGTAGGAGCCATTTATAGTTGTTGGTGTTTAGGTATGGTTTGTTTCTGGGTTATTTGTTTTGGGTGGTAGTGACCTATATTCTACTCTACCACTGGTGGCGGTGTGGAGGGGAAGGCTTTATAGGTAAGACGTGAGAGGGCAGAAAGAGTTTTGGGTGACGTTCTGTTATTTTCACATTCTCCATGGTTACCTGTCTATCTCACTTGTTGTAAAGACCGCCACTCGGATTGTTTGGAAAGTTTGTTCATATACAAACATACTTCAATAAATGGGAACGCCCATACCTTATATCCTGGTTTCCATCTCTTTTAAGCGTGTTAAATTCCAGATTCCCCGCACCCACAAGCGACAAAAAGGTGGTTGATAGTCGCTACACAAAGTAAAAACCGCGACCTTTTTGGATTAAGAGGACGACTCACCTGGATAAGTTGGGCGCACGTCATGTCGCACCGTCCTAGCTCACCTTCACAACAAAGGAAGGATTTATCCAGCCATCCATCGCTGTCATCTTAAGTAAGATCAATCAAACAATAAGGTATGAGGCACGAATACCATCAAGACATCTCCGGTGAGTGCAGTCATCCTTATTAAATATAAAGCTGGGCGTGTTGGATTGGATTTTGATGCACAACGGCGTCGGGCCGTCTTCTGGAGTTAATGCTCTTTATTGCCAAGGACTAATATGATGGCTTTCATTCATTCATGTTTCAAAGTGGGAATATTCAACAGCCACTTATGTAAATGCACTGGTGTTCTGCAGTTTGGAACGTTTCTGGCAACGTAAAGCAGGAGCAACGTAACTCAGCACGTTACTGTCTTTATTAAGCCACAGTGAAAAATCAGTGATATTAATGATGAAACTGAGCCTATGGGCATACAAGCTGAAAAAAGACAAAGGAAACTTTCGCTAAAGGGTACTTTATTTGCATTTGAAAAGGTAAGAAGTGAAGTGTTTAAAAATGCAAGTAAAATAAAGTCGAAAATAACAGAGCTGTGGTTGTCAAATAAAAATGTTTCTGAGGTTAAACAATACATACAAGAGTTCAATACCTTGTGTGAAAAGGCATCATCTCTCCACGACAGCTTGTTACATAATTTTAATTTGCCCGAGGATGAGCAACAAAGACAAAATGCCTGGTTTCAGGAGAAAGCGCAAATAATGAGTTTATGAATAAAGTGAACACCTGGTTGAAAGAAAAACTGAAGGTGTGTAATGAACTTGATGCTGCTAATGTTCAAGTGGAGAACTGTTGTGGTGCTGTCGAAGATAACGTAAACCCTCAGGATAGTGCTTCAAACGTCTCAAGTAAGCGTTCTAAGCGCAGTCATGCTTCCAGCACATCCTCTGCTCGTAAACGAGCCCTGGCTGATCAAGCAGCTATACTGGCAAAGGCAGATGCTTTGAAAAGGAAACATGAATTGGAGGAATTAGAGCAGAGACACAGACTGGAAGCTGACAAGATAAGAAAGAAAAAGGAACAACTGGAACTGGATGCGCAATTAGCAGCTGCAGCAGCACGCCTTTCTGTGTTGGAAAGCAGTAGCGTTGGAGGAAAATCTAAATCGATGTCCGATGGAATGAACTCTTATGTGAGTAAGGGACTTAAAGAGCAAAGTGGCGC
>NW_015150747.1:15004-17316 GCF_000732505.1 Cyprinodon variegatus
TCATCCTGGACACTACAGAAAATGGGCTAAAAGTGTTAAAAACCGGAATTTTCCTTTAACTTTTTTTGCTTATCTAACTATTGATGCAATCAAGTGGTTTTCTTTAGATAGAAAACCTTAATCAATTTGACTGGATTATCTGGAGAACTGAAATGACATTTGTTGTGAATGGTGATATATAAATAAACTCAAATTAATTGAATTAACCTTGACTGAGTTAAAGGAGGGAACAAGGATTCACTCTCTGCTGATCTCACTGCTCTGCAGCTGCTCATCTCCAATGTTGGACATATCTGTAGGAGCCATTTATAGTTGTTGGTGTTTAGGTATGGTTTGTTTCTGGGTTATTTGTTTTGGGTGGTAGTGACCTATATTCTGCTCTACCACTGGTGGCGGTGTGGAGGGGAAGGCTTTATAGGTAAGACGTGAGAGGGCAGAAAGGGTTTTGGGTGACGTTCTGTTATTTTCACATTCTCCATAGTTACCTGTCCATCTCACTTGTTGTAAAGACTGCCACTCGGATTGTTTGGAAAGTTTGTTCATATACAAACATACTTCAATAAATGGGAACGCCCTTACCTTATATCCTGGTTTCCATCTCTTTTAAGCGTGTTAAATTCCAGATTCCCCGCATCCACAAGCGACAAAAAGGTGGTTGATAGTCGCTACGCAAAGTAAAAACCGCGACCTTTTTGGATTAAGAGGACGACTCACCTGGATAAGTTGGGCGCACGTCATGTCGCACTGTCCTAGCTCACCTGCACAACAAAGGAAGGATTTATCCAGCCATCTATCGCTGTCATCTTAAGTAAGATCAATCAAACAATAAGGGTATGAGGCATGAATACCATCAAGACATCTCCGGTGAGTGCAGTCATCCTTATTAAATATAAAGCTGGGCGTGTTGGATTGGATTTTGATGCACAACGGCATTGGGCCGTCTTCTGGAGTTAATGCTCTTTATTGCCAAGGAATAATATGATGGCTTTCATTCATTCATGTTTCAAAGTGTGAATATTCAACAGCCACTTATGTAAATGCACTGGTGTTCTGCAGTTTGGAACGTTTCTGACAACGTAAAGCAGGAGCAACGTAACGCAGCACGTTACTGTCTTTATTAAGCCACAGTGAAAAATCAGTGATATTAATGATGAAACTGAGCCTATGGGCACACAAGCTGAAAAAAGACAAAGGAAACTTTCGCTAAAGGGTACTGTATTTGCATTTGAAAAGGTGCAAAAGGAAAGAAGCGAAGTGTTTAAAAATGCAAGTAAAATAAAGTCGAAAATAACAGAGCTGTGGTTGTCAAATAAAAATGTTTCTGAGGNAAGGCTAACAATGAGAGTTTGTCGAAGTTTTAAGGCAAGGTTGTGGAGTTCACGCGCTCTCCTCTCCATCGCTGTCATCTTAAGTAAGATCAATCAAACAATAAGGTATGAGGCATGCCCACCATCAAGACGTCTCCGGTGAGTGCCGTTATCCTTATTAAATATAAAGCTGGGCGTGTTGGATTGGATTTTGATGTGCAACGGCGTCGGGCCGTCTTCTGGAGTTGATGCTAGACTGGTCTTTAAAGCCAAGGACTAATGTGATGGCTTTCACTCATTCATGTTTCAAAGTGTGAATATCCAACAGCCACTTATGTAAATGCGCTGGTGTTCTGCAGTTTGGAACGTTTCTGGCAACGTAAAGAAGGAGCAACGTAACGCAGCACGGTAATGTCTTTATTAAGCCACAGTGGAAAATGAGTGATATTAATGTTGAAACTGAGCCTATGGGCACACAAGCTGAAAAAAGACAAAGAAAACCTTCGCTAAAGGGTACCGTATTTGTCTTTGAAAAGGTGCAAAAGGAAAGAAGCGAAGTGTTTAAAAATGCAAGCAAAATAAAGACGAAAATAACAGAGCTGTGGTTGTCAAATAAAAATGTTTCTGAGGTTAAACAATACATACAAAAGTTCAATATGTTGTGTGAAAAGGCATCATCTCTCCGCGATACCTTGTTAAATGATTTTAATTTGCCCGAGGACAAGCAACAAAGATAAAATTCCTGGTTTCAGGAGAAAGAAGACGCAAATAATGAGTTTGTGAAAAAAGTGAACACCTGGTTGAAAGAAAATGAGAAGGTGTGTAATGAACTTGATGCTGCTAACGTTCAAGTGGAGAACTGTTGTGGTTTGGTCGAAGATAACATAAACCCTGAGGATAGTGCCTCAAACGTCTCAAGTAAGCCTTCTAAATGCAGTCATGCGTCCAGCACATCCTCTGCTCGTAAACGAGCCCTGGCTGATCAAGCAGCTTTACTGGCAAAGG
>NW_015150747.1:17708-19755 GCF_000732505.1 Cyprinodon variegatus
GGCGACAGAATTTGTGCCCACTGCTGCCGCAAACACCCCGATGGGTTTTACAGCAACTGCTCCCTCTGCGCCAGCTGTGAGGAAAAAGGTTTATAGCCGTATAAAACCAGAAGATCAGCCGCACTACCCGAAACAACCACTGTATGGCGCTGTTAAACCAGATTCAAAGTTGGATGGATTACCTTCTGTAAACGTCAACTCCAAACTAAACACTTTTCAACCATCAGATCTACAATTACGAGTAACACACAAGGCACAAATGCAACAACAATTAAATAATCCATCAATTCCAAAGGATAATGTAATCTGTACCATTATGGAAAAAACAGAATGAAATCACATCAATGCTTGCTCAGCAGCAGTTATTAGCTACTCTTCCTCAGCGTGAAATCCCAGTTTTCGATGGCAATCCTTTGGAGTGCATATCTTTCCTAAGAGCTTTTGAACATTGTGTGGAAGAAAGGACAAACAATTATCAGGATTGTCTGTACTTTTTACAGCAATATACCAGAGGGCAGCCAAGGGAGCTGGTCAGGAGCTGCATGCACGTCATCACAGCTGGGCTACCAGCGAGCAAAGGAACTTATAATGGAGCATTTTGGAAATGAACATCACATTGCTTCTGCGTACATGGAGAAGGTGTTTGCCTGGCCAGTCATAAAATCTGAGGATGTTGAAGCATTGCAGGAATTCGCCTTGTTTTTACGTGGCTGCTGTAATGCCATGTTAGAAATACAGTACATGGAGGAGTTGAACATTCTATCTCATATGAGACAAGTAATCATGAAGTTGCCCTATAAGTTCCGTGAAAGATGGAGAATAACAGCTTGTAAACTACAAGAGCGGTAAGGCTTCAGAGCCACATTTAATGATTTGGTCAACTTTCTTGAACAACAAGTAAAGATCCTGTCCCATCCACTGTTTGGAGACATCTCTGACACCAAGCCAAGCCCTGTAATTAGGGGACCATTTAAGTCTAAATCCTTATTAAAGGACAACATCAAAGGCAGCAGCTTTGTAACATCAGTTTCAGCACCGGATAGTGCCTCTGCACCAACATTTTACAAGCAGCCAATTGTCCCAAACAATCCTCCTTTATTCTCCTGTCTTTACTGCGAACAGCCTTATCTAATATCAAAGTGTCAAGAACTGCAAAGAATTTCTCACAAGGAGAAAATTGAATTCCTGAGAGGGAAAGGAGTATGTTTTGGATTCTTGAAAATTGGCCACATCAGTAAGGAGTGTAAGAGTCGGCTCACCTGCGACAAATGTTATCTAAAACACCCCACTATTCTGCATTTAGACAATGAAGAACCATCAATAAGTAGTGCGTTTGTGTCTCACCAGGTTGGTTCTTGTACTGGGGCCGGGGACCACGACTGTACTTTGTCTATTGTTCCGGTTAAAGTAAGGTCTAAGAGAGGAGATACGGTGTTGCAGAGTTATGCCTTCTTAGATCCTGGGAGTACAGCCACTTTTATCACCAGTGGGCTCATGAACCATCTAAATCTACAAAGTAAAAGGACTAACATTCTGCTGTGCATACAGGGGGAACAGAACAAAGAATGGGCTTATGAGCTGACATGGAGCAGGTGTGGATAAAATTAACTGGAACAGAGCCAAGAGGAATGGAAACTGGCAAGACGGGGCGACACAGAGTAACACACAAAAACACAACACTATCAGAAGATAACGAAAAAGACGCTAAATTGCAAAGAAACTTATCAAGGACTTTGGTGTTTTTTTCTCTTCTGTAATGCTATTGCAGCCCTACAATTATCAAACTGCCTTTGTGAGATTTTGAAATAACCAAGAACCTGTTTAAATTCCTTGGTCTCTTTTTGCATAGCAATTTCCTGAATTTGCAACTTCTTGTTAAGTTGTGTGATTTCAGTCTTTTTTTAAATTTATTTATTTATTTTAACAGTGTCCTGTCTGGCAATGTGGCAATAAGAATAGTTGTCTTGATACCAAAAAAAAAAACCAACAGATTTTACTTTCACAAGTGTAGCAGTACAGCAATTGCCATATTGCTCCACTTGTTTCA
>NW_015150747.1:21782-22782 GCF_000732505.1 Cyprinodon variegatus
TGTGTTACTGGATAAGCCTGGACCTTCTACCCCTGGAAGGATTTACTGAGTCTCACTGAGCAAGGGGAAAACCTCCACGTGATCCGTTCAAGTCCACTCCTGGAAAACCAAGTGACAGTCCAATCCTTTACTCCTCTGGGTCCAACGTATGTCTGCCTGTCCGCTCCCCAACGAGTTCCCTCTTCTCTGGATTAAACCCCCACAAACTGGATCCAAGGATAAACCAAGAGCCCACCAAAAGTGAGTGCCTCTCCAACAATATTCAATCCTCAGTTTATTTTCCCACTGTCCCTGAACGGATCACTGTGATCTCCACTTCAGAGTTTCCGGTTCCGGTTCACCAGTGCGCTGAGTTCCGGCATTGTTTCCCCACAGAGTTACATTCTCCATCAGTGTTTGCTAACCTACAATAAACCTGTTAAACGTTTACCCTTGGTCTCTGAGTGGTTCTCTGCATGTGGGTCAGATCTTTAAAGCCCATTATGACAGGAACTAACAAAGAACAAAAATTAGGCAAATAAATGATTAAAATGAATTTACCAAAACAGTATTATCACTTTCACTAATATAAAGTCATAAAAGTTTTGTTTCTTAAACAGTCTACATGTAACTACTGGTTTATAATAATGTTTGAGAATTACTTGTGATCTGTAGAGTACAAATTACATCATATTTCCCACACATGTGTATTGGGCGTTTACTTCCAGATATCTAAAATAACATTCTTCCTATCTAAAATAAACTTTCTGTCTAAAATAAACATTCTTCCTTCTAAAATGAATTCTTACGAGGATTAATTCTGATTTCAGATCTCCATAATAGAGTTAGTGCTAGTAAAAACTACTATTTCAGATATTAAAAAATGAATATAACATTAAAGATTTCCAGAAATCCAATTCTTGAAATCTAAAATATATTTCTACTAGTAGAAATATAATTAGAGACATCAACTATTGATATATGACTAGTAAAATTGGAATTTCAGATATCTAAATTTTAA
>NW_015150747.1:25500-27021 GCF_000732505.1 Cyprinodon variegatus
TATATTTCTACTAGTAGAAATATATTTTAGATGTCAGAAATTATATTTTAGATATCTGCAGTGTTTTCTTCCTTCTTGATATCTGAAATAAAAATTATGAACAGTAACAATTGGATTACAGTGATCTGAAATTCATTTTTAGACATCCAGAATCTTTATTTCAGATTGGAGTAATGTCATTTCGGATATCTAAAAGTAACTCCCTGTAGAAATGTAATTAGTGATATCTAAAATACAATTCTGACTAGGAGTACGAGGAGAGCAGCTCCTCTCGACAATTTAACATTTTATGCCGCTTAAAATGATACAAAGCTATGATCGCCAACACCTGCTGGAGCTATGGCCACAAAATGTTTTAAATACTGACTTTTTTGACCGTTTAAAAAGCTGCAGAGTGCTACAGACAGATGTAAACAAGCAGAGGCGTAGCTAGAAAATTTTTATAAGGGTGGCCAGCTAAAGAGAGACCCCCACAGACCACCGCTTCCATCAATCCTGCTCTCCAACGTCCGCACGTTGGGAAAAAAATGGATAAAAAAAAGCAGTTATGGGCCTTTAATTCCAGATATCTAAAATAAAATTGTTCCTATCTAAAATGAATTCTGAATAGGATGAATTCTAATTTCACATCTCAGTAATAGAGTTACTGCTAGTCATAAATATCAAAAATGAATATGACATTACAGATTTCCAGAAATTCAATTCTTGACATCTAAAATATGTCTCTGCTAGTACAAATATAATTACAGATATCAACTACTTATTTTATGACTGTCTCAATTTTAACAATGCTCCATTTTAACCAAGGGCATAGGCTTGATTTTAACTTATATAGGGATCGTATTTGTCTTCAGTTTCATTATTCTGATGTCATTGGTCCTTTGCAAAAATATACATGCTCTTTTTTTATGCTTAATATGAGCATCAGGGCACATTTTGTTTAAAGAGAACAGCAGCATTTCTTGCTACATTAATACAAATTTTATAAGCACTATACACAGTAAATGCTTTTTATCAATGTTTAAAGCATCACTGGCTCTGATGAATGTGGAATTAAGACTTTATTTCAACTTTGAAAAGGTTTCCATTTAAACTTACCAGTGACTAAGACAGTAGGTAAATACTTGCCTATTTAACCAAATACAGTCTGAATATGTCTGTTATATTTGGATTTATCCTGTATTTTCTTTTGAAGATATAGAATTGTGCAGAGGTATACCCCACTCTTATTTTTTTATCTAATATGCTCTCTCTGTATCACGCAAAAAAATACATTAAAGGGACGGCAAATAAATGTATTATATTTCCGTGTGCACTGGAACTATAAGAGGAACTGACACTGAGCATTTAAAATATTAACTTTACTCTACAAGTTGTACATCTGGGCTGTAGTTACTCTGTGTCGCCCATTTCATGTATTTTATCTATGGCTGAAACAATTAATCATATTAATCAATTATTTAGATAATCATCAACTAATTTAGTAATTGATTAATCATTAACTAAAGTATAGGGCCACTA
>NW_015150747.1:27078-30314 GCF_000732505.1 Cyprinodon variegatus
TTAAGGAACATTTGGCAATAGGATTGTTATCGATTCATTTAAAAAATAATCAACAGATTAATCAATTTGCAAAATAATTATTAGTTGCAGCCCTAATTTTATCGTAACATTCTAAACACATTTCTTCCATAATACAGCACTGAATGGCACACTGTAAGAAAAGAAGAATATTCAAGAATTCAAAGCAACCCTATGCAGTAAGAATTTTGTGTTCTCTCAAGGATTTGCCACTTGATTGTTTCAAGTTTAAATTCATCGTTGTACCAACGGCTTTTAGTTTGTTTGGCTAATTCGCTCAACTCTAAATTCTTCATTTTGCCAACAGGAATTTGCTTACTGTCTTAATGGTGTTATTCACAAAAGTACATAAAACTAATTAACTACACAGTAAATATTTACTTTGGTCAATTATTTTTACTAGTCAAGCTATGTACATTATTTGATAAATTCATAATACTCGTTTCCATGTTTTTCTTATTTTATTAACTGTTATCAAATTGAAATTCCACAGTTTATAAAGGACAAAATCACAACATAGGTATGGCTAAATACCTACACAGTATAACATTTAACAGCCTAAAATAAGTTAACAGTGGAGTACTCAACTTTAACAAAAAAACAATCAGCCGAACAATATCAAACCTGTTTTAAAGAACTGATTTACTGTTTAAACTATTACACAAACTGCAAATACAGCCACAGTAGCCAAACTTATCTAGTTTACTGTTAAAGATGTCATATACTCAAGTGCAGATTGCCAGAGTTTAAAGCAACAGCTTGTTCTTCAGAGATCGCACACGCTGTGTGCAATCAGAGCCAATATCCATGAACAGGTTTTGAAATGTGTCAAAAGTGTACTTGAGAGTCTTTGGGTAGGAAATATTGAGAGCATAGAGAAGGCCAAAAAGATATGCCCGTGCAGTTGGATTTTGGTATGTATTTGCTGGGGTACATTTTGAAAAATAAACCTCAAATGTCTTTTTCTTTTTAATGTTAATTAAGTAAAAGAATGAGCAGTCTTGAAGAAGAAATTAAAAATGCAAATAGGATGATTGATTACTAATTTCATTTATGAGCCAAATAATGCATCCACATTCTTAAAATTAGAAAGCATTTCTGGAAATGCTTTTTCATTTTCAAATTTTAAATTTCAAATTGAAATTTGGTATGCATTTGCTGGGGTACATTTTGAAAAATAAATCTCAAATGTCTTTTTTTTTTCATTTTAATTAAGTAAAAGGATGAGCAGTGTTAAAGAAGAAAATGAAAATGCAAACAGGATTATTGATTACTAATTTCATTTATGAGTCAAACAATGCAGCCACGTTCTTAAAATGAAAAAGCATTTCTGAAAATGCTTTTTCATTTTAAATATGGTAAAAATTTGCTTCCATACAAACCTATTATTTAAGATTTTTAGGTGAAGCTCTACTTTTCTGCAATTTATGTATGTTGGTATATGTTTTTTATTATCTACACTTATAAACACAAGAGCAAAGAATGTGTACATTTCTGGAAAAAAACCTGATACTGCATTATTGTTAATAGGGAGGTTGCCTAGTGTTTCCCTTTCCAAGATGGCCGCCTCCTTAACGCTTCACTACACCCAGGCAGCCGCCTCTTGGGTATTTTGTACCTCCTGGTGTTCCGTAGTGGCGGTTAGAGACTGCAGGGATCAGACACCAAACATCTTCATCGGTTTTCAGGGATCTTCGTTTTCTCTCCGGGTTTGTTGAAACTTTTCTTACAAATTTCTTGAACATTTTGGGTAGCTTCCATGTTGTCGGAGACATATTTTTAGCTATTCGGAAACTTTAGACCTCCCGAAGTTATCCGAAGTTAGCTAGTTAGCATTACCCAGTAGTCGCTGGAGTTAGTTAGGTGTTAAGGATTCACTTAAAAACGCTTAGTCTAACGGTTTAACATCTGCAAACAGATGTTTGTTAACGTGGAGATTTTTGTTCATATTGTGTGTATTTTGGTGGGAAAGTTTAAAGTACTTCATTGTTGTTAAAGACTTACCTAGAGTCTAAAAAACTGCAAAATAACCGAATAAATCACCAGTCATACAGTGATTTACAAAACAAAAACACTACAAATAAAACATAGATTATTAGAACTTCACAAATTTAGAAGTTGTTTCAATTGAAATGGTCAAATAACAGATATATGTTATTATAAATCCCGTTTGGTCTCTGTATCTCAGCTGTTTAAATCTTTTATATTTCCTGATGTTTTATTTCCTCTTCATAATCTTTCTATTCCTCACATTTAAGCTGTTCTTCTTTCCTCATAAATCAGAAAGACTTTCTGGGCTGATTTTGTTCAAACTATACCTGTAAACAAACTTAATTGTTTTCAAAAGTACAATGAAAATGTGTGTGTGTATATATATATATATATATACATACATATATATATATATATATATATACATACATACATTTTTTTTTTTCATTTATGCATTTTATTTCCTAAATACCAACAATAAAAACCACTAGAATCAACAGTCTTCATTATGACATTTTAGATGACATTTTATTAGAGACACCGGCTCAACATGTACATTTAGTATGAAAACATACATTGAAACCACCAAGTCTGCATCCTTAGACATTGAAAGGTAAAAAACAAGAACACATCCATGTACACACCTCATAGAAAGTAGGGGGGAGTATTGACATGGGTGTTGTGATTAGTATTGCACCATTTTTTCGCCCCGATACCTGGCTGTGCAGTATCGGCCGATACCATCTGTTTAAAATTGATGTGTGTGTATATATGAAGAACTGCATACTACTGATGTAAAATAATTGCCATCATGGCTTTATCAAGCTGCTGCCTACCTTTGTTAAGCAGGTAAAAAAGACTAATACAAAGTGAATCCAGTAGAACTTTTTATTGCCTACCTGGGATGGCTGACAATAGTTGAATAAACTTTGCTCTCAAAATTATTGATCTATTATCTATTTGTTGGTACTTACCGATACCGATACCACTATTTTAGTGCTGGATCAGGGCCCCTCCCGATACTGGTATCGGTATCGGTGCAACACTAGTTGTGATAGGATACTTGTCACAATACGATATCACAATATTGCAATATCTTAATATATTGCAGCTATCAAAATTAAATGTATAGATAAAAAAGCAAATGCTCTATATATGTTCATCAGAAGATATTTGTAATTTAGTTATTTTGGTATCCATGTTGTTTGGGGTTTGATTCTGTCCAC
>NW_015150747.1:31260-32839 GCF_000732505.1 Cyprinodon variegatus
TTGTTCAGCATGGGGGTGAGTAGAAAATGAAGGCTAATCATGTTTTGG
This sequence comes from Cyprinodon variegatus, assembly GCF_000732505.1. Classification (NCBI taxonomy): domain Eukaryota; kingdom Metazoa; phylum Chordata; class Actinopteri; order Cyprinodontiformes; family Cyprinodontidae; genus Cyprinodon; species Cyprinodon variegatus. The sequence goes on from NW_015150747.1 coordinate 31,309, forward strand.
GTGTACTATTCCTTTAAAACTTGTTAAATTTCCAGTATTGTTTCTATTCTGCTCTTCTTTCAACACCAAGCTACCAAACCATAAACTTTTCCAGGTGTTGGAGGATTTTCCCAAGTTTTTGAAAAGACCCAACCTATCAACAAAATACACATGCACAACCATGTACTGTCTCCCAAAAGGGAATGCCTATTAAATGTGTGCAAGAGCACGCACAAGTGCATTTCTCCTTATTTTACTAGAAGTGATGTGAAACGGATTTCCCCAAATAACATGCCAGAGTTTACCTGTCGAGGCATCAGTGGGAAGCTCAACATGTGCTGTCAGTGTTACCATCATATGAAAGAATCTCCCAAAAACACTCTAGTCTGTTTTCTTTCATCTTAGGCCTTTTTCATCTTCCCATACACTTCGTAGGCACTTCTTCTCTTACGACCCGCGGCCATTTTCAAAGAGCCATGGTGAGAAAGGTGAGCTTCAATGACTGAATCCGTAGCTCACCACACATATAGGCCTGAAAGTTCACATGTGCAGAAACATATCACCAGAATGATTGACAATTGAAAAGATCACTTATTTTGATGACCCACCTGGAACATCACCCAGTACACATTTAATACCCGTATTTTCGCGACTACAAGGCGCATATAAACGTCTTTTTTTTCCCCTCAAAATGTGCGGCGCGCCCTATAGTGCGGTGCGCCCTATGTGTGTTGTTACTGCGGACGTTGTTGAGAACGTTAAAGGGGGGAAGTGTGGCCGTGGATTGTGTATAACAGAACAGGTATGTGCTTTATGCAGAAAATTGTTGTCTTAACAACCCTAAAAATGGCAAAGACACACGCCTATGAAGCACAGTTAAAACTGAAGGCTATCAGCTACACAGAGGAACATGGAAATCGAGAAGCCGCGAGAGAATTCAAGATTAATGAATCGATGGTTCGCAAGTGGAGGAAGATGGAAAACAAACTCCGACAGGTGAAGAAGACGCAGCTGAGTTTCCGTGGACATAAAGCGAGGTGGCCCGAGTTGGATGAAACAAGGTGAAAAAAAATGAACGCTGTGCTCGCTGTTATTCCGGGAGGTCTGAAAGGAACCTTAACCGCTCGATATCGGTGTGAACCGGCCGTTCAAAGTAAGGCTGCGAGCGGAGTGGGAGCGATGGATGACAGACGGAGACCACAGTTTCAGGAAAAGTGGAAGGCAGCACCGTTTGCGGATGGATTTTTGATGCTTGGGCTAACGTGTCTGCTGGCTCTGTTGTTCAAGCTTTCGCAAAAGCCGGCATTATTTCCGAGGAGCCGCCCGGCACGGAAAGTTACTCTGACAGCGAAGAAAGGGAAATTGGAATGTCTGATTTAGCGCAGCTGTTTAATTCAGAAACAGAGGATGATGACTTTGATGGGTTTGATTAATACTTTGTAATAAATACATGAATAAAGCACAAACATAGTCAGTTTTGCTCCCGCTTTATTTTTCTACTCGAAAATTTAATTCAACAGCAGCCTCTGGGCCGGGTCTCCTCTGGGTTCAC
>NW_015150747.1:34790-35942 GCF_000732505.1 Cyprinodon variegatus
AATGAATCGATGGTTCGCAAGTGGAGGAAGATGGAAAACAAACTCCGACAGGTGAAGAAGACGCAGCTGAGTTTCCGCGGACATAAGGCTAGGTGGCCCGAGTTGGAGGACACAAGGTGAAACAAATGAACGCTGTGCTCGCTGTTATTCCGGGAGGTCTGAAAGGAACTTCAACCGCTCGACATCGGTGTGAACCGGCAGTTCAAAGTAAGGCTGCGAGCGGACGGAGACCACAGTTTCAGGAAAAGTGGAAGGCAGCACCGTTTGCGGATGGATTGTTGATGCTTGGGCTAACGTGTCTGCTGGCACTGTTGTTCGAGCTTTCGCAAAAGCCGGCATTATTTCCGAGGAGCCGCGCTGCACGGAAAGTTACTCTGACAGCGAAGAATGGGAAATTGGCATGTCTGCTTTAGTGCAGCTGTTTAATTCAGAAACAGAGGATGATGCGTTTGATTAATACTTTGTAATAAATACATGAATAAAGCACAAACATAGTCAGTTTTGCTCCCGCTCTATTTTTAAATACGCAGTAGAGGTATTTAGACATAGTAGAGGACATGTACCGGTATATAAAACCCGCGCCCTATAGTCCGGTGCGCCTTATGTGTGTGTTAAATACAGAAATGGCACACATAACTGAGACTGCGCCTTTTAGTACGGTGCGCCTTATGGTCATGAAAATACGGTATATGCTTCTTGTTTTTAACCAGAAAATATATAAAATGTTCAGTCTGACTAAAATCCAGGTTTAGACTCAGATGGTTCCTTCCAGATCCCTCAGAGCCGGAGACAAGGACAGTTTACTTAAATCTAAATTATGGAGCTAAAGAAACATTTCATGAGAGTCATTTCTCTTTTTGTGATTTTTGGGCTCATTGAGATAACGTGTTCATCTCTCCTCCAGTATTTCTTTCTCTGAGGAAAGTTTTTTTTTTTTTTTTATCATTTCTGTGATTTCTTTTGTCATCATTGATTATTAAACCTGGAGATTCTCTAAGTATCTTCACTGTCCAGGAACTGGAGCTGCTTTAGAAACAAGTTGTTCAGCATCTCGAGTCAGCGAGTTTTGTTTGTTTAGTTTTGTGGTGGAGAGAAATAAAGATGAACAAACAAAATGTGGAGGATCTCCGGTTTCCTTCTTTGTCCAGATAA
>NW_015150747.1:38292-38792 GCF_000732505.1 Cyprinodon variegatus
AATTCAGGAAGTAGTGGAGCTGTGCATAGAGCCTATTCTTGTTCAAGAAGTGTTTTTAATTAGTTCTATTATTAGTATTGATTTGCTTAGTTTGTACACAGAAGCCTTCATGCTATTTCCCTTTTTTTGCCCCAGATTTTTGTACTAGAGCTGAACAATCAAAAATTTTGATTCTTTTTAAACCAATACTGTGATTTTATTTAGATTTAACCAGCTGCATGCAGATGTTTCATTGTTTTCATAACCTTCAAAACTTGCTGTTACCTGGAAACGTTCTTCTTTTTACCTGCATGCATGGATCTGTTAGCCAGCTGCAACTCTTTCTTTCCTTCAGCGTATTACTGCCATCTGAAGGACTGCAGTGTCCCTAGCAGAGCACTTTGCTCTCAATCTGCAGGTCCATCCTGGAGAGAAATATCAGCTGTGCTGCTGCCATCAACACCTTTGTTTATAGATGTTGGAGATCTGCCTGTTTTCCAGTGTAGTCCTGTTTCTCTGAC
>NW_015150747.1:39120-50281 GCF_000732505.1 Cyprinodon variegatus
CACTGAGCCTGGTTCTGCTGGAGGTTTCATCCTGTTAAAAGGGAGTTTTTCCTCTCTACGGTCGCTGCAAGCATGCTTAGTGTGAGGGACTGCATTTGAGTCAGTGGGACAATGTAATTAGCTGGTTTCCCTTAGACAAAAACTTTGAACCAGTTTAACTGTATGATCTGGTTTAACTGTAAACTTTATATCCCACCTGCATGTAACAGTCCAGCCCTTTCTGACCACTTTTTGTGTTCTACTAAGAACTTTTGTGACCAGTGAACTCCTCCACTGTGCGATTAATGAAGTCCAGTTATTCCTTTAGTAATCCTGTCTGGAACCACGTCTGCAGCTTGAAATGTGTTTTTAAATTTTTTTTAATTTTAGTTTGACTCTAAACTTTATCAACCAGATCAAATTTCTCTTGCGTTTAAAATCCTGTTTTTCGTTTTTCTCCCTGAAAATTTTCCACATTCCTCTAATGGCTGCCAGGTGAATTTTTATCAGATCACATCTGCAGTTCCTGTTTGTTTTTGTTGATATTTATATGAAATAACTTCCCGTTTCTGCAAACTAGAGGTTTTAATATTTCTACTGAAATGTTTTGTGATTGATTGGTTTGAGGTGTGTTTGTTTTAATTGCCAGCTGCTGCCATGGAGGAGGTGACGCGTCTGGTGTCGACTGGAGACTGCGTGAAAGTCTGGGATGCGGTTTCCATGGCGCCACTGGAGCAGTTTAACCCCCACAGCAGCAGCCATCCTGTGGCTCAGGCCTGCTGGAGCTCCAACAGTATCCTTATGAAGTTGAAAATCCTTCCTGGTTTTGTTTTATTTATTCACTTACTACCTGGTCCAGATTATTCTCTCCTATAGAGAAACCTAATATCTCCTAACAGAGAGGAGCAATCTAGTCACAGCCTGTAATAGAAGCATTACTCCCCATCCAGGGGACTTTTATTTATTTAACGGTTATTATCCTGGTTATTATTTATTTAAATCTTCTCAAATTATTCTTAGTTTTCTGTAGATTTCAGGTTCAGATGGTCAAACAGGAATTAAAATAACAGGATGAGATTGAACTAACAGGTATTTTGCAAATCGATTCATCTTTCAATATTTTTTTGATTAATAATTGGATAGCTAAAGGTTCCTTAAAGATTTTTACGAACTTTTCCCCTTGAGGAGTTTTTGATAGATATCATTTGTTTTTTAATCTCAAATGCAAAATGTCTATCTAAATATATATTCTTTTGACAATATTGGTGTAATTAGCACTCTAAGTGGGTTGCTCTGTCAGCTAAAGGCATGATTTACAGTCTCTAAACACCAGTTAACAATCGATTATTTCAATAATTAATTAATCCATTACTAAATTTATAGCAATCAATTCATTAGTAGATTAATTAATTAGTAGATTATTTCAGTAATCAATTAATCACCATTAATCCAATTAATTCTTTTAGCCTCAGATTTAACTATATTATTATAAAACATGTATAAAATTAATTTATCTTGTTTTTTTCCCAAAAAAAAAAAAAACATCTAATCAGTTTTTCATAGATAAATTTTTTTTTCTGATATTTTCTGTAAAATTGTTCTCGATCCTTTTCTGGTTTAGCAAATAAATCCCAGCTATGGCCTATTAGCCGGCTAGAGGCGGTGCTTCCTCAGTGCAATGAGACGTCCTGAAAAAATTTACTAAAAAACAGACTTTAAACTGTGAGTAAAGTAAATTTTGCCTTTGGTATAATAATAAAAAACAAACTTCATATTTTCTTTTTGGAGCAACAGAGCTTTTTAGACCTTGTCAATAATTCCTAAAATACCAAATGAATTCTAAAAATCCATCTGATTGGGATTGTGAAATGGAGCAGCTGGGGTCGACTGATGGGAGCTAAAACCGGTTCGATGTGTCGAGTATAAACCAGGCTGTAAATCCAAATTAAAAATGATCAAGTCGAGGTGGCAGATTATTGGCCAGCCCTGAAAGGTGAATTCTATATATTGAACTGAATTGCATTTCTGAATTTATTCCAATTTATTATAAACAGCTAGTGTCACAAAAAGTAGTTCAGACACAGACTCTAGATGCTATGAAGGAGCTAACCGCTGCAGCAACGCTTTATCTTCTCCTCTGAAAGCATTCCTGTTGTTTGGTCTGAATCTGTTTGTCATTCTTTGAGCCAAACAAAAGAACATCCCATCCTTGACCAGTCCTGTCAGACCAGTACCTGGTGAGCGCCAGCAGCAGTGGGGACAAACTGGTGCTTTCCAGTCTCAAGTCGGCTCCGGTTCCAGTGGTGGAACTGGCTGAAGGGGTGAGTCCTGCTGCCGGTGGTTCAATTCTCTGATGCACCGATTTAATTCAGAAAACATTTCATCCTCCAGACACTCTGTGACTTTGATGCAGAAAGAATGACATCAACATGGAGACCTGATGTAAATATTACTGCTGGGGCAGGCGGCGCCAATTTTACCATCAGGTTTCTAATCCATCAATGTAGGATGAGGAGGATTAGCCGTCAGGGGAGGGGTTAAACTGGATTAAATTAGGTCTGAGTTTTAAGGGTTCCTAGTGAACGTTTTGAGTTTGAAAGAACTTTATTGGCAAAAATAATCAAGTTAACAAAGATGGCATTGAAATTTCTCAGCAGACAGAGGTGATTCTGTGAAAAAGCTGAAAATTAGGGTATAAATGAAAACTTTGAAGTGCCATAAATGTGATGAATACAACTTTTTATGTTAATAAAAAGGGGCTGCATAGTGAAGCAGTGGGTAGAAATGCTGTCTGGCAGCTAGAATGTTCTGGGTTAGATTCCCGTTCCAGGTTTTTCTGCATGCAGTTAGCATGTTCTCCCTGAGCATGCGTGGGTTCTCTCCGGATACCCCGGCTTCCTCCCACAGTTCAAAAACATGACTATTAGGGTAAATGGCATCTTCAAATTGTTCTTTGGTGCGTGCGTCCTTGTGTTGCCCTGCTACTATGGAGGTAAATCTGTGTCGCTGGGATTTGAATAAAAAATGCACTGGAATTTAAATGTTGTATGTTTGTACTTACTGTTTCAGTGTTAAAATATATTCAGAACACATTTTTGACCTAAAAAAAAATTAATTGTCATTATTTCTACAGAGTTGAAATTTAATTTGTTATTTTCTCTTCAAGCTCTTCAAATTCACATTACTATTTCAAAATGATTACATTTTCAATACATTTTTCAGTTTAATTTGTGAGTATTAAAAAAATCTGCATATGAAAAAATTCAACCTTTCAAAATTCAAAGTCAATATTTTCAGCCTCCTGAGATTCAACTGGCTCTATTTCACTGTCTTAAATTCGCCGTCTAAATTCAACGGTGAGTTAAATACTTTCATTTTTCTGTAGTTGAGTTAGCGTTAGCTTGCATGACCGGCTCCGTCATGCTGGTTTTCCTTCCACAAGCGTCACCTCATGTGACTAAGAAAATGTAACGGGATTGGCTGGGTGTTGGACGCAACAATCCATTGCTAATGTCTGTGACCTGAAGTAACCCCTCCCTTTTTACACTGAATTTAGACGCCGAATTTAAGATGGTGAAATAGAGCCAGTTGAATCTCAGGAGTTTGAATTTTGAAAGGGTGAATTTTTAATATGCAGATTTTTTTTAACACTGAAAAATTAAACTGAAAAATAAATATTGAAAATGTAATCACTTTGAAATAGTAATGTGAATTTTTAGCTCGAAGAGAAAATAAATGAAATTTCAACTGTGTAGAAATAATGACAATGAATTTTTTTTTAGGTCAAAAATGTGTTCTGAATATATTTTAACACTGAAACCGTAAGTACAAACATACAACATTTAAATTTCAGTGGCAATTTCAATTCAAATCCCAGCGACACAGATTTACTTCCATATGCTACAGAATGGGGACCTGTCCAGGATGGTCCCCGCCTCTGGTTATTATATTAGGGGGAATTTTGTAATTTACTGCTATATTGGATATTTAAATCATGTATTAGACTAGGACTGCAACTAATGATTAATTTGCAAAGCGATTAATCTGTTTGTTTGTTTTTTGTTTGTTTTTTTAAATATTCGATTAGTAATCCTTAAAGAAGATTTCTTACGAAATTGAAGCCGGTGAAAACAAAACTTTTCCACTATAGGTCTGGATAGAGCATATTATTGACAGACGAAAATTGTTTTATCTTAAAATGTTTTAGATTTAGATTTTTTTTTTACAGTCTTTGTATAATTACTTTTTTTAATCAGGTTGCTCTGTCAGTGAAAGGCATGTTTTAGAGTCTCTGTACTCCAGTTAACGATTAATCGATTACTAAATTAGTTGACGATTATTTCAGTAATCAGATTCAGATTGTTTCAGCCCTATATTAGACATACAAATAAATGTTAAATCTATATATTGTATGATATATTTCTGACCCAACATAAAGCTCAGGGATCAAAATGAAAAAAATGTATAGTATTTAAGGGATTGTCTTCTAATTTTTGATCATTCCAAAAAATGTAAATATTTCTAGTTTGAAAGGATGCTGCATCAATAGGAAGACCAGCTCAAGTAGGTGAGACAGAGAAATGTCTTCTTCTCCGCTTTAACTTTCAAAGATTCAAACCCAAAGGTTGAGTATCGGCTGCATTTCAGCGTTTGTTCCAACCTGAAGGAGCAATAGGAAACAAAGACACTGAGTCTTAAATGACAGACGGCGCTCCCTGTCCTCCACTTCAGAAAGCTTTGTGCAGAAAGACGAAGACGCAGCAATCATTGCATTAAGTCAATGAGTCAATGCAATCAACTGGTTTTCCTTAGATAGAAAACTTTGAATCAATCTGACTGCATGATCTGGTGAACGGTAAACTGCCTTGAGACGACATGTGTTGTGAATTGGCGCTATAGAAATAAACTGAATTAAATTGAAATTCCAGACAACAAGAGAAGAAGACGATTCGTCCTCAGGAAACACTTCTTAGGATGTTCAGGGCAGAGATGGTCGATACGGACCCATCAAGTCATCTCTGTGTCATGTGTTTGTTCTGTCCAGCCTCTGAACCAACCAACCAACACATGACATAAAGATGACTTCATGGCTCCTCATCTCCCACCCTTCTCCTGCTCCCTTCTCCTGCTGGGAACCCTCATATGATTGGCTCAGGAACCAGGAAGTAACACACCAAAGTAGTTCCTCACTGTTCCTCTGGGGCTGAAAGGAGTAAAACTGGATGAAGACAGCTGACGGATGATGGCTGATGGAGAGAGGTGGCTGACCTATGAGACCAATATGGTTGATTTTACAGTAAACTTAGGAAGCCAAGGGAAGGTTCTGATTTTCCTCTGGACAGGAAAGTAAATATTTAATTGGATTAGCATTAGCGGAGATGACGACCGGCTGGAACAGGACGGAATGAGAGTGGATGAGCACAGGTGCACCACTCACTGGCCAGGAGGATGGAAATCTGTAGGTTTTGAAATAAAATAATGAAAAAGATTTAAATAACCGACTGGATAAAGTAACTGTTATGTTTAAAAATGGCGGCACCCTGTCCTACAGTCAGGGGGAACTCTACAATATGGAGGTGAAATTGTTGAACAAAGGCTTAAATTCCTGTCTGGATTAGTTAGAAAAGGAAAGAAAATGGTTTCTGCAGATGATCCAGTGCTGTGTTTGTCTCCTGCCTCCATCTGGGACCAGCTATTAGGAGGTTCTGTCTTTATTCACGTCTTCTAACCAGTTTGCATCATTTTGCTTTAGTGAAGCTCAATTTAAAACCTGTTTGACATCAGAGTTCATCAGAAAATGCTTCAGGATGTTTGCTGTAATTATTCTGCATATTTTTTTTATATTTCTAATCCAGAAAAAACAGACCCGTGTTTGTCTGAGTTCTTCGTCTCAGTTTCTGGTGAGCGGCGGTCTGGACCACTGCGTCCACATCTGGGACCTGAAGACCAAGAGGCTACACCGCTCCCTCAAAGTAAGACCTCACAGAACCACCCACCCGACAAAGCGGCCGGGAGGTGAAGCCGTTAATGCCTGATTCTGTCCCTCAGGACCACAAAGAGGAAGTAACCTGTGTGTCCTTCAACGCTAACGACAGCTGCATCGCCTCCGGCTCCACCAGCGGGGACCTGGTCCTCTACAGCCTGACCACCAACCTGTCCAGCAGAGCCTTCGGCCACGGCAGCAACCAGGTAATCGAGCCGTTAGTGTCGACTTCAGCTCTAACTGTTAGCACTAAGCTAATTTCCACCAAACAGCATTGAAAATGTAACTCAAAGACATGATCATCCGGCTAAATGTGACGTTTTATAGCATCGTGTTCTGAAAAAGAAGAGGCACAGTATGAGAGCTTTGACCTAATGCACCGCTGTTGTGCTGAGACAGGTTCCCCCTGCTTTCAAAGCTAACCTTCATCAGGTGGAGAAGAACCTTTTTGTCCCTTTTTCATCAAGTTTGAACAAATTTAAGTTTTTTTTAATTTTTTTATCACTTCTGGGAAAATGAAAAGAAATTAGAACAGCAAACATCAACAGTTTTTTCTTTATTCGTAATCGTTGGAATGTGGGATCTGTTTCAAGTTATGAAAACCACTAACTGAACAACCAAATATGAAATGTCTTCATTCCTGCTCCTTTACTTTTGCGTTCCTTCGCTGCTTCCACGTCTGGTTCAGGCACCAAAGCAGCATAGTTTGTTTTTCTGGAATAAGATGTATTTTTTCCTTGATTTTAGCAGATAAGACAGTGTTCCAGGAGACTATGAGGATTCAGGTTTAGAGTAAAAAAAGAAAAACATGATCTAATTTTTAAGTGCATATTTCCTAATGATCTTACAACAATACTCCGATCGGCGGATCATCTTGTTTACCTGCTCAAATTAAATGCAAACCAGTTTAGACCAGTTTTCCAGGAAAAATACATTCGGTATGGAGGTCTTCCTGACTTCAGCTGGTCAGTACTGCAATAGAACAGGTCATAAACAGCTGCAGGACCCTGGATACATATAAATGTCTTTAACTATAAAGCTTAAAGTTCAGAAATAGATGCCATAAAGAATCAAACACAGATCAGCTTCCTGAGGGTTTTTCTGTAGCTCCGGAGGCGTTTCTCCTTCCTCTGGTAGAACGTTCTGTGGTTCCAGCTGAGCGTGGTGAAGGATTGAGAAATCAAAGCTGCGTCTGAAGGTCCATCTGTTTTAACAGCTGTTCTTCTCCAGTCATGTGATGAAGCTGAGGGTCATTGTTGCTCTTCCTCTGCAGCCCATCCATGACCTCAGGCTGTCCATGGTGAAGCGCTCCCTCCTGGGAAGCGTCTCTGATAGCGGCACAGTGGTTCTCTGGGACTCCAACACTCAGAGGGAGCTGCACGTCTTCGACGGCGCCCACAAGGCCCCCGGCTCGGGTTTGGCCTTCTCCCCGACCAGCGACCTGCTGGTCGTCAGCGTCGGCCTCGACAAGAAGATCATCTGCTACGACACGGCAAGCAGGATGTGAGTATCTGTCGGGCGCCGGTCAGGTTCCTGTGGACCGCTCCGGCTGTTGTTCAGAACAGTAACGGCTCCGTGTCGGTCCACAGAATCCTGAGGGCGATCCGCGTGGACAGTCCTCTGACCTCGGTGGACTTCACACTGGATGGTACCGGCCTGGTGGTCGGGTCCACTCAGGGGAAGATCTACCAGTACGACCTGAGGAACTCTAGCGCCCCGACCAAAATCACAGCGGCTCACAGAACCTCGGTGACATGTCTGCGCTTCCAGAGTAACGCCAGCAGACAGAAGGTAGCTGCCCGGGCCAACCGGGCTCTTCTGAACTGGTCGGGTCCAATCGGACCAGGGGTGGTCAACTTGTTGATGGGGGCCATTTGCAGCCTTTAGAAACATGATTGGTTATGGATTCTTTGTTCCATCCTTTTATTTCAAACCTCAAAGTAATTCAGAGATTTCATTTCTGCTCCAATCATAAACAAGCCTGTAGCTGTTTATAGAGAAGCTCTTTGTTTTGATTTCCTATGTTTGTTAGAAACCTGAGGACTGAATGAGTAAATCTAATCTAATCCCTTTGGCTTATCTCCTCTCCTAATCCACAGGTTTTTAGTTAATCAGAAATTAAAATTATTATTTAAAATCCTAGTCCACAAGAATCCTCATTCACATTCCCCTTAAAATGTCAACGGAAGAAAAGGTTAAAATAATTTATTGCCTGCATCTAAAAATATCAAAGATATTTTCAATTTAAACATAAATATGAAATAATACAATATAACCTACCATAACTTAAATTATATTATTGTATTAGGTCATCAAATCAATTCAGTTTAATCTGTCAAATAAGCTGCCTGTAGTGTCTTTAAATGTCCAGCAGGTGTCAGTATTCTGCAACACAGTATCAATGCAGCATCAATACAGTTTGGAAATGTATCGAAACGCTTCAAGATTCATCCCTAGTAAAAGCACTACAAAATTAGATAGGTTGATTTAACCATAAGATTGGTTGAACACATAACTTCCAACGCGATTAAAACCAAAAACTGTGGAAAAACTATTATGTTTGAATAAAACAACTAACACCTTTAATTTTGCTCATCGTTGCCCAATTTGCACAAGCACTTTCACTGTCTGCTTGAGCTTATCTCACTAAAATGGCAAAAAAGAAACAGTGTACCTTTAATGGTTTTTCTTTTCTAAGACATTTTACACACAAAAAAAAAACTTGCAAAAGATTTTATTATACACACCAATCATTAACAATTTCAAAGTAACTTAAATGGGGGGGGAAAATAAGAAAAATAATTGCAAAAAAATCATAGATTATATTACAAACTGTAGTTCTGCATTCTACCAGTAGGTGGTGACATGTTCAAATGACGCTTCATGAACTGTGGGGACGTTGAAGCAATTTGGCCAAATGGTTCAATGCCTCGTGAGGCTTCATCTCACCATCGATAGTTTTTACTGTTCACCATTTAAATCATTGGTGGTTTGGTTCCTTGTTGACCAGGAAGGAGAAAATGATTAACGATGTAATGAGAAGTTTGATTTTATCTACAGAATCATAAACCAGCAGTTCAGCCTGAACTTTCACTCATGAACCCACTGTGGCTCCTCTCTCTGTCCCGCTGCAGTCCAGTAAACTGGCTTCTGCCAAGATTTCAAGCACCAAGAGATCCAGCTCCAAACTGTCCAGCAGCCAGACTGACTCCGCCCCCAGTTCAGGCCCCGCCCCTCACAGACAGGTCGCCAGCACAGGTGGGTGTGAATACCAGCTCGGTACTGCTGTGGTCCTCCATGGTGAAGATGTTTCCTGCTGCCTGACCCTAATGATTGAGGGCTCCATCCAGAACCTCTCAGATGATCTAGATCAGCGGTCTGTAACCGTTCACATCCAGAGAGCCACTTAACCCCTAGAGGCTAAATTTAATTTGTTTATAGACGCAAAAAAGACATGACCTTTAAATAAAGCATTGCTTATTATTTTGTTTTGCTGTTGTATATGTTTTGTATCCATTTAATTAAACGCCAAACAGTTTTTGCTTTTTTGTTTTTAACCCTTCAATACAAAGTAGCATAATTGAGTTTTGGATAAAAAATTTTATACGGTATTTTGTAAAAGAACAAAAATAAAAACAAGCTATTGAAAAGAAATATAGATCTAAAACATGTTTCTGCTTCTGTAAAGTTATTCTGTTAAGAAAATTCATTTCAAATATTCTTTTAAAAACAATACAACTTCTGAGAATGGTATTTATTAATATACTATATTCAAAACCATTAGTTGGTTCTTTATTTATTTTTATCCATTATTAAGAGCCATTGTAGAGGCTCCAAAGGCCTGAGATCCGCCTCATTCGGTAATTCACTGGAACAGATTTACCACCAGTGAGATGGAGATTATAAAGAAGGAACCACATTAAAAACTCAGATGAAGAGCTGGAAATAATCCAGATCTGCTGAAGACTCAGACCTTTTTCTTATCTTTAGTTTGAGATTTGAAATTGAGATTGAGGAATAAATAAACACTTAATTTTTTCTCTGCTAAGACTCCCTTAAACCAAAGGAAGAAAACATTTTATTGAGTTTTTGTTTTGTTTTTTTCCTGAGAAATAAATGTTAAAGGGGAACGCCGTTTTTTTTTACATTGGGCCCTTGATTTTACGTTATTCCATCATGTTCTACTCACCCATATAAGTTTTGTGTCGTTTGGAGCTGTTCTGAAGATATTCCGTCAGGTTATATCCAAGTAACGTCTTCCTATGGGCAACGACTTGAAGGCACAAACTAAACTGTTGATAATTTATCATTTATGGTACGCCAGCATTCATAACATGTAGGCGAATCACTGTCCCCCAGACATTTGCAGTTATATTTATTATATGTTATGAACTGCTGCTAGTTTTACTCACATGCCTGGAAGATGTCTAGTGCTGCTACCACAGATTATCTAACTCTCCAAATGGACTTGAACAATTCAGATTAGCTAGCCGAATGAATAGAAGGGGTAGAGCATAGCTGCCTGTGGCCCGGGCTGCCTGTCACAACTCCAGTCCGGCGCGCGGATGACGTCATAGACGCGCCGCTTTGTTTTTAAAAGATATAAATATAAAAAATATAACCGTGGATTTCTGGGGGACAGTGATTCACCTACATGTTATGAATGCTGGCGTACCATAAAGAACAAATTATGAACAGTTTAGTTTGTGCCTTTAACTCGTTGCCCATAGGAAGACTTTTCTTGGATATAACCTAACTGAATACCTTCAGAACGGCTCCCCTTTAATTTTATCCAGACTTGGACTTTAACCCATCCCATCCAATCTGCAGTGTCCCGTTGAACAGACGCTTTTATTCCAGACAGCTTATTTTGTAGATATTCCCACATTCATGGAAATCTTTTTATCAAACCAACCAATTTATGCTTCGTACCATAAATCATATCATAAAAACTAAATGAGAATCTTAGTAAATGAAGATATTTACCTTACACTCTAACGGTTTTTCTCTTCAAATCGTTTTTCTTTTCTTTTGTCCAGCAGGAGGCGCTGCTCCAGAGGTGATGTGTCGTGAGGCGGAAGGCCAGCCAGGGGTGGAGCAGTTGGTGGAGAAGTTCGGAGTCGTTGGAAGAAACAGTCTGGACATCTTCTCTCCCCCTCGTGAAGGTCCAAGAAAACCGATTAAAAAAAAAAAAGAAAA
>NW_015150747.1:52289-53483 GCF_000732505.1 Cyprinodon variegatus
AAAAAAAAATAAGAAAGAAAATTAAATATGAACACAGACGAATTTAAAATATATTCTTAATTTTTTTTTATCCAGGGCTCTTATTTTCAGTTAGTGAAATATGGTGAATTTAGAGAAAATGTCAAAGCTTGTTTTGCCTTTCTGGAAGTTTGATATTATCTGCTGTGTTTCTCTCCGCTGGAGGGAAGGATGTGACGTCACTGCTTATTGGTCCAGATCTGCAAAACGAACATGGGGAAGGAGATGTAACATGCGCATTAAATACTTATTCATTCCTGCTAAGTACTTATTGGTGGCCAGAATGTGTGTATTCGGAGTCTATGAATTACTAAAACATAATTATTTTACTTTCTTATTCAGTAAGAGGAAGAAAAATGGATAAACCGTCTGATCTAGTTTGATTTTAGCCTGAGAATGAGCTGCAAAGGGATTCTGAAAGGTTGCTTTCGTGCCCTGTATGGGGGTGGAGGACTGAAACATTTCGCCTGGTCAGCCAGACCGACATTCCAGCCTAACGACCTCCCTCTCAGAGGCATAGACCAGTGTTGGATAGCGCAGGTAAACAAAGAACCCAATAGACTCCTCATTCCTAAGGAGTGGACCCGTTCTTCCGGTTCAATTTGGATTTTCTAAGCCAAAACAAGAGGCTGTTTTGGTCCACTCTATAAAGCCTCAAACTCAACCCAATTTCTGACATTTTGAATTTAAAAAGCCTCTTGGATGGGAGGCAAAACGTCTTCAAACTTAGAAACAAAGTCCAGTGGATTGTTTTTTTAAAATAAATTTTTTTTAAATGTCACATAGTTATTTATTACTATAGCTTAATAAAGCACAAAATGTGTTTTTTACACACTTTTAAAGTTGTTTGTAAGAAATATCAAAACTTCCAGTTATTGGAAATAATGTTTCAATAATAAAAATATTATCAAATATGTGAAAAATGTCAGAGAATGAAGAGAGATGTAGATCTATCATTGATAGACAGTGTATCAGCCTGTTTACCTTCTTTTCAACTGAGGAGACGCTAACTGTGAGCTAGCTCTTTGTTTTTATTGGAATCCATCAATCTGCTGGGAAAGACTTTGTTCTTCTAGCAGAGCTTTTAAAGAGGTGGTTCTGGTTAACCTGACAACAGCCAGATGCATGTCTCGCTCCGCCTAGCTCCGCTCACATACATCTGGGAACCCGCCATAG
>NW_015150747.1:54684-56039 GCF_000732505.1 Cyprinodon variegatus
CAATCATCCGAAATAAGGCGGTGATGTTTTTTAATCCTAACAGCTTTGGGGAAATGTTGGTCAGTTTAATGCTGTTTTCCTCAGCCCCTCCCACCTGAAAACAGATGTGTTAAATTCTATCCCCCCCCCGTCCAGGTCCAGAATCCAGGACCCAGGCGACGAGTGGAGACACTCCCTTTGGAAGATCACATGGTACCACAGGAATTCTCCTCCCCTCACAGCCGCCGTCCATCAGCAGGCTGTGGATTAACCCCTGGTTTGTGTTTCCATAGTTACGGGTTCTGAGATGCTGTCCAGAGACGGGGAGGGTCAGCCGCTGGTGGGGCGCGCCAGCCTGGACATCTTCTCTCCGGTCAGAGAAGGTGAGGGTTTGTTTGGCTGGAACGCCTCTCTGTTGTCATGGAGACGAATGACGCCTGTGTGTCAGACTCCCACTCAGGTGGCGGCCAACAACGGAAGACGCCTCTGGGGACCCAGCTGGGGGCGACTGCAGGACGGTGCTACTCGCCGCTGTCCGTGTTTCAGTCCCCGCTGCCAATCAAGGAGGAGGAGCCAATGGCTGCGTCCGCTGCGGAGCCATGTGACAGGAAGGTGATGACCTCAGGAGAAGTTGCTCAGATCTTTGCTGCTGCTCTGTTTGACGTTGGTTATTCTGTGTTCCTCCAGTCTGATAAGAACAGCAGCTCCAGCCTGGAGGTGGAGCCTCAGACTCCGCCCACCACCTCCCAGGAGACCAATCAGAGCCAGGCGGGTGCGCCATTTTACACCCCGGAACTGGGCCTCCGCAAAGCCAATGGTGTTCCGGCTCAGCTCAGTTATGACTCGCCTGTCTGCAGAACTCCGCCCACCGCAGCAGCAGGTACGGCTAGGTTTCCATGGCGACAGCCTCCTTCTGGGTCTAAAAACAAAGATCTGATGTCCTGGTTTCCATTTGAAGCTTCAGGCTCTGCTGCGCTGGCGGCGGTGTCGTCCTCGCTGTCCCAGAACATCGCAGATATGGTTGGACAAGACGGCGCCGCTCCGCTCACCTCCCTGCAGATCCACTTCATCCAGAACATGATCCACGAGACGCTGGACGAGTTCAGGTGAGGAGGATGATGATGATGATGACGATGGACCAGATCTGCCTGAATGTTGATCTCAATCTTTAACGGGTTGCTTCTCCTGTCCGTAGGACCGCCTGCCACCAGGACATCATCAACCTGCAGGTGGAAATGATCCGGCAGTTCTACATTCAGCTGGTAATGACCTCTGACCTGTTAGCTTTCACTTCCTGCTGCCCAGCGTGATGCTGAGTCTCTCTGAACGTCTCCTGTGTCGTTCTTCAGATTTCTGAAAAAAAAAAAAAAAAACCT
>NW_015150747.1:59090-61352 GCF_000732505.1 Cyprinodon variegatus
CTTCTCTGTACGTCCATTTCTCCCACTGAACTATCGTTATTCATCTATGACAATGGAAACTTGGTTTTGTATTCTATGACCCCTTTTAAAAGCATCCTTTGGTTCTTTATGGTTTTCAGCTGAAGTTAATCAGGAAGGTCCAAAGAACCAGAGTTTCAGACCAATGCTCTGGTCCTACAGTCCATATTGGCTGGACTCTTTTATTTTCTCACAGTAGGTCAGAATTCCGATCAATCAGCTTTAAGTGATCCAAACCTTGGAGTTCGGACATCATCTGCTCATTGTGGTTTTCTGATCCTCCTGTTGGTTTATTTTTTTTAATCCATGTAGTTACTTTGGTCTGATGAAGTGTTCCTGAAGGACTCCTGGTGCCTGTGTGAAGCATGTTTTACCGTGTCGTTTGTTGAACACGTGTTTGATCTGTTCTGTTCCAGACGGAGATCCACGGTCTGATTGAGAAATACTCCGTCAACGAGTCCCTGGTGGAGGAGATCGAGAAGCTGCGAGAGGAAAACCGCCGGCTCAGAGCAAACTACTGACCCGCCGCCACGCAGGCCAATCCTGTGTCTGCTGAGCCCTGAGTGCTGCCTGACAGGCTGCTGCCCCTTTGTCCAGAGAGCGGCTGTTCTGTTTGTGCGTCGCTGCCTCTGGAAACGACCCAACTTCTGCATGAAGTGTGAAAACGCCTTAATCCAACCGGTTGAATCAACATGTTCTGTTATCCTAATTTAATATAAAATCCAGAGAGGTTTCTGTTTTTATCCAAAAACCTTGTGTGAAGAATAAAGATAAAAAAAAAACAATACAATTTTTTTCTAAAACTAAAAGAAAAACCTTGTTTTCCCCTTCTGTTCTTTGATTTTAATCTGAGCCATTAGTATGAACCTCTGACTTCTTAACCTTTCAGTATAAAAATGGACGCCCCTTTCAGCACAAAGAGTTTCAGATCATGGTTGAAAATAAGAGCAGAAAGAAGATCATGGAAAGGTAAAGAAATATAATAGACAATTCTTTTCTAAATCAAAAGTTCATCTAGAGTTTAGGGTGTGTTTAAGGTAACATCTTCAAAGAAGAACCAGGAAGACCCAAAGTCTGGTTCCTTGTCGGGTTTTCTTTGCACTGGTTACAATAATTGAACTTTATTGATGTGACATTGGATAAAATTACCTCTGCATTTTAACCCATCCCCTTGGGGAGCAGTGGGTTATTATCATGGNGGTTACAATAATTGAACTTTATTGATGTGACATTGGATAAAATTACCTCTGCATTTTAACCCATCCCCTTGGGGAGCAGTGGGTTATTATCATGGCGCGGGTGGCAGTCTGTGGGAGTGGGTTCGAAATCACAACCTCAGGATTTCAAGCTCTATTCCTGACCATTTTCACACCAACTAACAAGTTGGTGTGAAAATGTTAAAATCCCAGTGGAAGGAGTCAAATCAACCATGTTTGTTTTATTTGGAAATTAAAAAAGACGCCTAAATTACATTAATTTCTTAGATGAAGAAGATAAACTTATTTGATATGATTCCTTCACCTTCCTATATTCCACTACACAAGCAGATTCCTATTTATCTTTCCAAAAAAGTAAAAAAAAATAATCCACTGGACTTTGTTTCCAAGTTTGAAGACGTTTCGCCTCCCATCCAGGAGGCTTTTTCAATTCAAAATGTCAGAATTAGCGTTGTGTTAAAAGCTTTTCATAGAAGCCAAAAAAGTTGTTTTGTCTTAGAAAACATGCAAATTGAACCAGAAGAATGGGTCTGCCCCTTAGCAATTTATCCTGCTTCTCAGAACTGCTCCAAAAGTCTATTAAGCAAAAATATAGTTTATTTTCATATAAACTTACCTTATACACATTTACACATGCCTAGACATCTTCATTCATACAATTATTACCAATAGCCTACACAAACACTGCCATTAAAATATATATACATCATCTAAAGAGACCAGAAGAGCCTAATAATAATCAGTGTGCTTCTTCCATCTCAGATCTTTTTTAGGAAACTAGTTCGATCCTTTTCCTAAAGCCTCATGCCTGGACATTTCTTTATTTCTATGAGTTTGTTCCAGACTTTCCCTCCTTTTATGAAAATGTACATTCTTTTCATATTCAGTATGTTTTTTCATTATATCCCTATGATTTCACCCTCCCTCCGTCTCTGGTAGTTTTTTTTTACCTCTAGCTTTATGTGAGGTAAAGTTTGAAAACTACCGGATCAAATCGCGTGAGCAGCAGGAATTAATGGAGTATAAG
>NW_015150747.1:63339-65200 GCF_000732505.1 Cyprinodon variegatus
TGTTTCTTTTGAAGGGTACATTTGGCTCTACTGTTTAGTCTGTTTTTCTTATTTAATTCGGTTTGTTCCTTTCTGCTACTAAACTCAACATTTTGACCTGCTGACACTGATCTGAGTGGTTTTGGGAGATTATCATCTTGATCTCCAGGTTTCTTGATTGTTGGTGGTTCTTGGATGGCGATCTCCACTAATCTCTGGGTTTAGTCATTTCATTCAGTCTAGTGATGATCCTCAGCATCCTGTAGGGCGAGACTGCTTCAGTCTGTGGAGGATAAACCTAAAAACCTCCAACCGTTGGTCGTTTAGTGACTCTTGGTAGGTTTATCTATTTTTGACGGTCGGAGCTCGTTTTGGGAGGATTAACATCTTGACTTAGGCAGTTTGATCGCATTGAAGTTAGACTCCGTGTTGGGGAGGGGTCACATCTTTACTCGCGCGACTCTTTGATTCTCTTTTTTTTTTTCCCGTGTCAGTTTTTTTTCTGTATCACCATCTTGATTTTCTCGACTCTTTGGTTGTTTACATAATCTGAGCTGCTGACTCCACTGGTTCTCAAAGTTCTGACTCACACTGTGAACTTTGATTCAGTCTGGTTTTTGTTTTTTTTTCTAGGTCGAACCGGAACATTTTGGTGGTAGAACCGGGTCAAAGTTCACAGTCGGATCACCGCAGAGGACAGGTGAGCAGCTGCTGCTTTACGCGGACAGACAGCTGGCTGTGGTTCTGCTGTTCTGTCTGAGGAAAGATTGGGTTCGTGTAAAATGTTTGGTATCATTTGATCAACCGGATCCTCTCTGGGCTGCTGTCCGGATCAGGTTTGCTGCTCAGACTGCAGTGACGTAGGAAATCAAACTTTTTATTCCAGCTTGGGTTTATTTTCTGTCATATTCAGGTGCTTCAGATTTCAATGAACTTCCGGTTGTTTCATGCAGAGCAGGTGCTGATCTGACGTCACTGAGATTGCTGTTTTGTTTTGCAGCTGATTAGATGATGGCGAACCCTCTGAGGGCTGAGGTGGTTCGACTCTACAAGAACGTGAGTCTTCAGTTGCTCTTAATCAACCAATCAGTTGATAGATTATCAATGACGTCACAGATGTGAGGAACCAGAACATCTAACAGCTTCCTGGAGACCAGAATTCCCTTTTCATTTGACTTTAGGGGCGTAGTTTCTGACATGAGGGAGCTGAGGGCGGCGGTTCTTACTGACTCCAGGATCCAAAAGCAAACAACTAAAAATCTGGACTTTTAAAATAAACCTCAGATTAAAAATAATCAGTCATTGGATGATCTAAGCTTAAATCTGATCCAGCATTCATCCTCTCCCTCCTCCACAGCTCCTCTACCTCGGCCGGGAGTACCCCAAAGGTGGTGATTACTTCAGGGACCGGCTTAGAGCGGCGTTCACCAAGAACAAGTCTGTGGAGGACCCGGAGCAGATCAAGGCCATGATCGCCAGGGGGGAGTACGTGGTGCGGGAGCTGGAGGCGCTCTACTACCTGAGGAAGTACAGAGCGATGAAGAAGCGTTACTACGAGGAGTAAAAACGCTCTGGAGAGACTCGAACCCAAGAAAATGAAACATTTTATTTGTTGTAAAAAACAAAAAACAGAACAAACTGGAGGAGCTTCAGCATCAAACATGGAAGAAATAAAAACGTCCAAAACAACTTAATCAGTAATTCTTTCTAAGACATCCAAGAGTTCCCTGTTAGGATGTAGGCGGCACCAGGCAGTCTCCGTCAGCCAGGTTGGCCCTGCAGATGGGACAGGTGGTGTTGTCCTGTCAGAGGGAGGAGGAGGAAGCGGGTTAATACTGGACAGGGCAGAGATCTACTCAGTCATTCAGTGGTATCAAAAGTA
>NW_015150747.1:67345-69330 GCF_000732505.1 Cyprinodon variegatus
TGGGGGTGAGTAGAAAATGAAGGCTAATCATGCTTTGGGTGTACTATTCCTTTAACACTGGTCTAGTTTATAAGTCAGGCTTTAGGGCAGATTAGACTTCTAAAACCGCACACATCAAATGTCGGTTTGATGTGTGCGGATAACTGATTTTTAGATATTATTTCAGTTTAATATGGGAGAAAAGTCAGAATTCGGACTTTAATCTCAGAATTCAGACTTTTTTTCCCATATTAAACTGAAATAAAATTTAAAAATCAGTTAACTTTATTTTTTTACTGGCCCTAATCCTCTACCGTATATATCTTCTGAAATAATGTGTTTGATGGAAAAAAAAAACTAGCATTTTATTCTTTTTATTTAATAAAACCAGCCGTCATCCTGCTCCCTGGTTTTATTGATGGGACCAATATTTTCCTTTTACTTTACTGCAGTTTCCTGCTTTCTACCAATGAACTACGGAGCCGTTTCCTCCACAGTTACTCTGAGCTCGACTGCACGGTCTGCTGATTAGCGGAACCCATAAGGCCCGTTGGTCAAACCAGAATCAAGTCAGATTAAGTGTCTGACGTGTCGGAGGCGGTTCAATGAAAAGCCGTCGGGCTCCAGCAGATGGAAGTCAGTCGTCCAATGAAGCATCATTTCCAGGAGAACATTCTGGAGTTTTAATGGATCACATTTGGACATTTTAACTGGAAAACAAACCATCTGGATGGATCACAGTTAGAACACAGCTTGATGCTGCCAGGCAGCGGTTCTCCATCCTGGTCCTTAGGTCCCACTGCCCTGCAGGCTTCACCCACCCAAGGCGAACCATTTTCCTCCACAGCAGCCATGGGGTGTTTATTTGGTTTAAAGTTATATGTGTGGCAGGGATGCAGGGCGGTGGTACCGGAGGACCAGGAGTCGGTCCAGGTTTTCTCTGCTCGTACCTTCAACCACCTGTCGATGCAGTGGACGTGGTAGTAATGGAAGCAGGGCAGAATCCTCAGCTTCTCCCCGTCGCCGTAGTCACAGAAACATATCTGACACCTGCGGAGGAGTCAGACAGGCGGGTTAACTGGGCTCCACGGTTCGGTTCGGACCACAAAGGAACCTGGACTCACTGGGTCTCTCCTGAGTTGGTGGCAGAGCGGAAAGTTTTGGTCGGGAACCTCTGGATTTCCCTGCGGGTCAGTTTCTTTGACACCACGGCACCTTGTCGTTCTTCGAACGCCAGAAGAGCCTGAAGGAACGGAGACGACAGCGCTGTGAGCCCATGGATCTAAGGTTCTGTGAACAGCTGCTTCCAGAAGCTTCTCCAGTCTGAGCTTTGAACATCAGAGAATCTCCTGATCGTTTCTCACCTCATAGTCGTTCCCCTGAGGCTCCTCTGTAAAGGGTGGTACCACGTTTCTTCTCCTGCCCCGCCCACGCTGCCTGGGCTGACCAATCAGGTCTGTCAAAACACAACAGCTGCATTAGTCAGAGCAGCAGGCATCAGGTGATGATAATCTGATTACTGTCCCAGCTTAGAGGTTCTGATCCAGTCCTTTCTTCCAATAATCCCAACTATCCGGAAGCTTCCTGGTTTCAGACCAGAAGCTACTTTTCCTTAGATCTTTGCTGCTGTCCGTCAAACGAGGGCGGGATCAGAACCTTGGACAGCATTGTGTATCAGAACCAAAAGGAGAAGTTTTCCTGATCGTACCGTCTTCTAGTCCAACTACAGGAGAGACGGCAGCCAAGACCTCAGACATCCATCTGGGCTGCATGTAGGAGAAATACTGGACACAGAGAGGAGAACACGGTCAGAACCGCCGGACCAGAACCTGATCCTGGGTTAACTAAGGCGCAGCAGCTGGAGCAGTTCCGTTTAACTCAGCCTGCACTGAAAAATAAGTAAATGAGTAAACATTTCTTAATTGTATTTACCCTTAAAGGAATAGTACACCCAAAACATGATTAGCCTTCATTTTCTACTCACCCCCATGCTGAACAACACTCTG
>NW_015150747.1:70000-85146 GCF_000732505.1 Cyprinodon variegatus
CAGAGTGTTGTTCAGCATGGGGGTGAGTAGAAAATGAAGGCTAATCATGTTTTGGGTGTACTATTCCTTTAAAATGAGCAGGTTAATGAGATAGTTTGCCAATGGAATGAAAGATAATTCAATAGTATGCACTTGAAATAAGACAATAATATTGTTTTCTTATTCTAAATCTAAATTGTCTTGTTCGATTGGCAAAATGTCTCTTTTTTCTCCTCAATTCAAGAACAAATGCACTTATTTGAAGAAAAAAAGATTTTTTTTCCCATTGTGTTTCATTAAAATCTATTTTAGTCTATTTTTTATTCTACTGTCAAACTCTTAGATTTAAATTGAAACATTATTATTCTTTTCTTTCTACATTATTTTATTGAATTTTGTTATTTTTAACAAGATAATAAACAGCGTTGATCATCATTTCGCCTTTGTTGCTCTTCAGGAGTCAATGTTAATATTTGTATCAGATTCTGGGTCTGGATCAAGTTACTGATCATTTCTAATGCAGCAATAAGTCTGGTAAATGATTACATCACTAACTTCTATAAAGCTCTGCTTCTAGTCTCAACATAAATCTTTGTTCTGCTGCCAGAGCCATTTTGGAGGAACTGATTTTCTTCAGTGTAGAGCTGAACCCTTTTAGACTCCAGATGGTAAAGAATGGTTTCCAACAATAGCATTAAAGCAGGTTGCTGGGATTTAAAACCAAACATTTGTTCAATTTTCCCTTCATCTTTGAACAAAAACCTGAAGGTCTGTTTCGTCGCTTTGCAGTAAAAACATCCTGTCTTTTGAAGGCAGAGGTGGAACCAGCATGGAAACGTTTTTGAAAGATTTAAAAGTTGGATTTTACTGCGATGCTGAGAAAAAAACGAAATGGAGAAATTTGGATTTTCTTTTCTCGTCTCTTTCTTCATTAACTGGTTAATTTTTTTTGGATTAGATAAACTTTTAATTGATTTCTTTAAGCATCATTTAAAAATTGAGGATAAAAAAGGCAACATGAGAAAACAGAGGAGAGAAAAAGTGGAAAAATGATCCTTTGTTATAAGAGCTGAATTTTAGCAATCAGTCCCTGTATGGAGAGAAATTCGGTCCATTATTATTGACAGCCAAGAACAGCTTATAGAAAAAATCCCATTAAAAAAAGGTTTTAGAGTGATTTATGGAAAAAGTTCAAACTATGTTTCTAGAGTTTTCTGTTTTGTTTTTTTTTTAGATTTTATTTGCATAAATGTTGTTAAATATTTTTCCAGATTTGTGTTAAAGTTTGGTGTTTTTTTCCCAATTTTTGGGGAGTCTAATTGATCAGTCCTGATTTCCTTTACTTTGGGAGATCTGTGATCAGGAGACAGAACAAAACTGATCCCATCCACCTCTGACAATCGGCCAGTCAATGCTCTAGAGCGGGGGTAACGAATTAAAAATCAGCAGTAAATCATCAACCAGTAAAGGTTCGGAGACATTTTCAATTATAATCTGTTACTTTTAACAGAATTTCACACTGAAATAAAATGAGTTTTTTTGCATCCATTGAATTTTTAAATAAAAAAATATTATTAAAAAAATTTGAATATTTTTCCATTTTAAAATCTAAAGTGTTTTTGAAGTAGAGAACAACAGCCTTTCAGTTTGGTATATAGACAATTTCCTGATTCACATATTTTATAAAACACCTGAACGGATCGTCATTTTTCGTTTTTCTGTCTTAATGAGAGCAGTGGGCTTTATGCTGCCCTGCAAGGCTTTAAACCTGGTTTGAATGGAGACAAAGCCATTCTATAGAACATATCAAGATAGGGGTGTAAATCACATCCATCATGGCGATTCGATTCAGTATCGATTTCCTGACCCAACGATTCGATTATTTTCGATACTCAGGAATACATCACGATTCGATTCGATTACTTGGTTCATTTTTTTTTTTTTTACACCTTACAGGCTAGACAATGTTTCAAATTTGAAATAAATCAATGAGCTGTAATATCGTTATGCATTTTTTTGAGAAACTACAGAAAATAACAGAAGTAGAAAAGTTGCACTCCATCTATTCCTATTAAAACCTCCTTCACTGAAAAATAATAATCCCCCTGCGTTATAGATTCTGAAAGCCTTTGCATCAAAAAATACTGCAGAAAATCAGTGCAATGAGTGCAATGCAATACCTCGGCTCCAGACGTCCCGCCCCCTCCACAGACGCTCCACTGCACCTCTCCCTGATTGTAACTGACCACGAACAGTGCCGCAGACAGGAGGCCGGCTTGTTTTGTTTTTATGACCGAAATTGCGGAAAACAACTCGTGAAGTTTGACCCGCTAGAAGAGCGAGGTGCGCGAGAACGCTGGGACCCTTTTTCCACCTGGATCTCCGCTCTTTTTGGCCCTCATGCCCTCATGATTTTTTAATATATCATTATTAACTTAAGTGTTGATTTCCGGATGTTTTGCTCCTGAATTGAATAATGATTATAGAGTCCGGCTCTGGACCGCGGTCCGCTAATCTGTGACCTCTGATCTAAACCTTTCATTTATATTTAAAGACCTGTAACCTCTAATCCTTTTGATCCTGTTTTACAGATTTCACCCTCTACACTTCTACAGGCCGACAGAAATGTTGCGACAGAAAAAAATAAAAACTTATTTGAGAAAATTAAGTCTGACAAATAAAACCTTGATAAATCAGGTTTAACTTTTTAACTCAGGTTTTCCAAAATGTGCTTTTTGCTCTCAGTAATAGTGGAATATATTTCTCTCTTCATCTGCTCACCCCGTGTTCGCCCTGCTGATGATGATGAGGATGGCTGTGATGATGATGATGTCTGTGGAGCGACTCCTCCTGGTCAAACTGAGCCTGAAACAAACAAAGGGAAACAGGAAGTGGGTTCCACGGTTCCAGGTGAGCCGTTAGCCTCTGAGGCAGGAAGCAGCGCTGACCTGCAGGCTCCGCGCCAGCGCCTCGTCTTCCACCATCTGTAACGAGCGAACCATGGCCTCCTCATCGTCGCTGATGACAATCTGTTCCTGGACGCCTGCAGCAGAAACAGCCAATCAGAGGCGCCGTACCAAAGCACAGTAGCCACGGCTGCGGTTGGATGTCCTGACCTGGTGAGGCGTCTCCCTGTCCTTCGTTCAACCATCTCCTCTCCTCGTCGGTGAGGAAGGACAGCGAGCCGGAGCTCGATGACGCCGCTGCAGAGGGAGACGCTGAAGCTGCCGTGTGATTCAGCTTTGACCTGAGAGCCGAGTCCGGCGTGAGGCAGGAGGTAGACGATGAAGACGAGGTAGAAGAGGATGATGAGGAGGAGGAGGAGGATGATGATGATGGGGCCTGCAGCCAGCTGCCCAGAGGGAAAGTCTGGAGAGTCGACGCCGGAACGAAGCTGACGTTCGGGTCCACCACCCGCCGCCGTTTGGATTTACGGAGAAAACGCTGATCTCCCTTTTTGGACTTCTCTGGTCTGGGAAAGTCATCAATCACCTGAGATCCAGAAACACAGAGTGAGCCCACAGAGAGCGCCGACCCAGCAAGAAACGGTTCATAAGAGACCGGCGGACTCACCGGGCTGTAGTGGTCCTCGGTCGTACGCCGCGGTCGCCTCCGTTTGCCGAGCTTTGGGCTGAAAGAGAAGCAGACAGAACCAAGGGTTTGGTTCGACATGTTGAGATGAGATGGAAATGTTTTAATTTCATCATTCCTCAACAAATCCTCTCTGCATCCCAGACAAACAAGGTGGAATCTAAAAGGAAATAAATATCTGCATGGCTCTGGGTCAGTCTCTCCTTTAAAGCGCTGAAGAGACGATCCATCTCCTCCAGAATTCACCAGGTGGAAAGAAGACGTGCTTAGAATAAAGTCACTGTAAAGATGAAAGTGAAAATAAAGTTTTGAAAAAGCCGGGGGAAGTTTCACTGAATGAGATCAATGAATAGAGACCTGAGATGTTTTTATTGGTGGGAAAAGTAACGTGATTTCATATTTCCTCCTTTTTGTCACTGTGATTCAATTCAATTCAGTTTATTTATATAGCGCCAATTCACAACACAACAGTGAGGAACTACTTTGTTACTTCCTGGTTCCAATCAGGGTTCCCAGGAAGCCAGCAGGAGAAGGGACCAAAAATAGTCTTAACACCAAAGAATCAGAGGTGGGAGATGAGGAGCCATGAAGTCATCTTTATGTCATGAGTTGGTTGATTCAGAGGCTGGACAGAACAAACACGACACGGAAATGACTTGATTGGGTCCACATCGACCATCTCTGCCCTGAACATCCTAAGAAGGGTTTCCTGAGGTGGAATCATCTTCTTCTCTAGTCGTCTGGAATTTCAATTCTATTCAGTTTATTTCTGTAGCCCCAATTCACAACATGTCGTCTCAAGGCACTTTCCAGTTCACCCAGATCATCCAGTCAGATTGATTCAAAGTTTTCTATCTAAGGAAAACCAGCTGATTGCATCGACTCATTGACTCGAATGCAATCTGTCACACTAATAATGCTTGTAGCAACAGTGATGATCCATACGTATAAAATCTGTTCATTCTGTGTGATGGAAACAGATGCTGTGAAGCTGTCGGTTCATGTTTAAGGATGTGAATAACTAAAACTATTAATTATTAAACAAAAGCTGGAAGGTAACCTGAAAAAGAGAATTTCATCAGAGAGCTGATAGAACCTTAGAGCTGGATCAGCTCCTCCAGAACCCTCCTCTCGGTTCGGCTTTCAGGCCCGAGATTTCAGCTGACAGCTTCCATATTCTGTCAAGATCTATGAAATTTGAGATTTTGGACTAAGGAATAGAAAAACAACAGTTTTTGTGAGAGGCTGCTAGGAACCGAGCGCCTAATGATCCAATAAAAACGGTTCTGATTGTTCTGTTCTTAATGCAAGAGCTTCAACAGGAAGAAATGACAGGTTAAAAGATGAGTATAGAGTCAGTGATCTGAACCACAGATCTGTGACCCAGAAGCAGCTGCTGATGGAGATGGGTCCAACGGAAGCTGACTCCAGCTGGAGAAAGTGAAACCATGCAGGTGTGAGTCTGGTCAGGGTTCTGGTGCCTCCACAGGTGTGGAAAGGTGTGTTTGTACCTGGGGGTTTCTGGGACGATGATGGACAGATCATGGAGGAGGGCCTCTTCGGGATCCAGCAAACATCCTCGGTTCAGACCGTCGGGACTGTCCGGTTCTGAAGACCCGGGGCTGGCAGGATACCCCTCAGCCATCACGTGATCCAGTAGCAACAAACAAACCAGTCCCCAAATTGACCAATCACCTCTGATCGAGGCTCATATCAGCCTGACCGTGATGATGATGAAGTTCAAGCCGCCTGTAGAAAAGAAACAGTCTTAATCTGGAATAAATCCTGGATTATCAGATGATCTAAAGCCTCGAACATCACTGTTAAATCTAACAGGAAAATATTTCAAGCTGAACTAAAGGTAGCCTTACTGTTAGCTAACAAAGCTAATAATGATTCTAGATAAAGTGGCCAATTAAAACCTCAAAGATCAATTAAACATTACTGATCTCACCGCTGCTGCAAACAATGGGAGAAATAAAGAGGATTTTACCTTAAAGTTCTGCTCTTTTCGGTTTGTTAGCTTACACACAGCCAGGAGACCGCCGTTTAGCTCACAACAGAGAGACTTTCAAAATAAGGTTGGTCACTTCCGGTAAGAAATATAGAAAGTCCCGAAAAATCCCCCTTCACAATAAGGGTTTCAATATGAAACATTTAAAAAAAAACAAGAAGAAAACAAACACTACCTTGCTGTTTACTACGTAAGAGGGCCACTGAAAAAAATAAAAAAGTTAATTGATTTTAAAATTTTATTTCATTTTATTATGGGAAAAAAATTCAGAAATCTGAGATTAAAGTCAGAATTCTGAGTTTAAAGTCAGATTCTTAAAATAAAGTCAGAAATCTGAGATTCAAGTCAGAATTCTGAGGAAAAAAGTCTGAATTCTGAGCAAAAAGTCAGAATTCTGACCGTTTTCCCATTTTAAACTGAAATAAAATCTAAAAATCAGTTAACTTTTCTTATTTTTCCAGCAGCCCTAAACCTCTTTTGTAGTTTTCTACTAAATCTGCAATTACTTATTTATAAAACGCTCTAAGGACTTAATTACTCTAAAACAAACGATTATTTACACCAACTACAGTTTTTTTTTTTATCGCTAAGAAGCGCTTACTCATACTTCAGATACTTTTCCCAAACTCTTGACCCAGACTCACACCTACAAAACACAAATGGCCATATGGATCATTTTCTTCTCAAAAAACACATTTTCTAAAAATTATACTAACTCTTCATTTCAAAATAGAACACATTTTTTTTTCTGCACACACTATCTTTACCAAAACACTGGAAATCTGACTCAAAACGAAATTATTCTGTTAAAGAATCACATTTGTTTTCATTTCCCAAAGTACATGCAGTCAATCAAAGTACACCAGGTTTCAAAATACTGGCTGTTGTTGACATTAGAAAAACTACATTTAGGTTTCAGTTTTACAGATATTTGCATGCAAAACATGCATTCACCTGTTTTTATACTAAATTTGCTGGGTGGTAACGTGTGTCCAAATATATAGTAATGTTCACATTCAAAGCATTCCAGTAAAAAGCGAATCCGTTTTTTTTTTTTTTAGAGGTAGAGTAGAAACACGGTTTGATAGAACAGAAAAAAAGTTTTACAGCAATTCTCACAGTGAACAACATATCCATTCAACACACAAGATCATTGTGAACAAAAAAAAAAACAACTGCAACAAATCCAGATAAATATTGGGGGAACTAAAAAAATAAAAAGCCAAACATTGCTATATCTAATCTCTGCGATCTCCAGGGTTAGGCCACATGTTTTTGTCAACATCACATCTGATATTATCCAAGGTAACGCACCTGGGATAAAACTAGAAAAGATTAGATACACTATGAGAGGATCTATATCTAAATTTAATTCAACTTAGGAACCATTTATAAACTTTGTGGAGAAATTAGATGCTCAATTAATTCGTTGTTGATATAAACTTTAACACTAACCCCCTCCCCTTTTTAAGCTATCTTAATTTATTTATTTAATATCATTATTTTTATACTATTTCTTCTTATTCTACTCTGGGTTATATCCATCTCCTGACTGACGCCGGACGGGGCGGGACTACGGGGCAGGTGGGTGATGATAACTACAGTACATGTGTACACTCAAAATAAAATAAACCCTGGTTTAAAAAAACAAAACAAATGCTCGATATGTCGGATCCACCCGTGACAATCCTGATCTATGATGTCCCTGCAGCCAGCATCCATCGCTTCAAGCAGGGACATCTGGTCATGTGGCTGATGGTCAGAAACCTTCCACCTCCATGCTGAAAATAACTCCTGTATGGGGCTGAGGAGAGGTGAATAGGGTGGAAGGAAGAGACTTAGCAATGTTTGAACTTCAAACCATGTTGTTGTTGCTTGCGAATCACGGAAAGCCACATTGTCCCTGGTAATTACACACTGGAAAAAAAAAAATCGAAATCTAGATTTCATTTTATTTTTAAAATAAGTGCATTTGTTCTTAAATTGAGGAGGTTAAAGAGACATTTTGGAACAAGACAATTTACACTTAGAATAAGAAAACACAATTGGATTTTCTTATTTCAAGTGCGTTTTATAAAATTATTTTAAGAGTAAAAATACTCATTCCATCTCATTTACCTACTCAAATTAAGGGTACATACACTTAATTTAAGACATTTTCACTTTTTTCTAGATTGTTCTTCCAGTGCAAAGGTCCGGGAGATCGGATAAAAAAATCACTTGAAAACTATTTTCTAATTGTTTCACCAAAAATAAAAACCCATCAAGATAAGAAGTTTCAGAAAATGCACATTTATTTAAACTTAAGTCATCTGTGAAAAAAGACAAATTTTTCAAAAGAACAAAGCCCACTTTACATTGAATTTAGTTAAAACACATCTGGATCCATGTTTTGTCAAAAACTGCTTTTGAATCATGAGGTGTAATCTTACAGATAACCACTATGTTTACAAATAGAAATAAAACCTCACAGCAAATTCGACTGAAACATGTTTATTTTCACATTAAACTCAGTGACTCAAGTGAGTCAACCTTTAACAAGATGAATGAAGAAAGGAACAGCACTCCCTGTAGCAACTGAAACGAAAGATCAGAGCTGGAACAGACCTTAAATATCTATTTTCCTATTTTCCAAACAAAAACTAAAGTTGAGAAGTGAATCTGAACTGCTACTGTAAGAACGAATAAAGTTGCAGCAATAACATCCAAAACAAGAGAACAGTCATGGTGACGACAGCAGATCAGAAAAGCATGGACTGCAGAGACTTGCGGACCGTGGCCATTTCCTGCTGCTGCTGTGGAAACAAACAACAATGTGGCATCAGAACATAAGAGGTCCAATCATTTCATCTACTAATCTACTACTCCCCCCCAAACATACTGACTCTCTATTAGTTTCCAGAACAATAAAAGCTTTTTGAGGAAACACACCTCCCTCTAAATGCATGTTGATTCAACAGGTCATCCGCATCACAGCATTTTGTTTAAATCGGCTCAATGTCTGTGGGGTTTTTTTTTCTCTGGAACTTCTTTTCTTTGGCGCACCATACCATGACTGCTTGCTTTCAACCCAAACTGCTCAAAGAGCCATATTGGAAGCAAAAAAATAAAAATAAATAAATCTGTCTGGAGCCACAAAAATCTAAGTCTATTTATTTAAGCCTCGTATGGCTAAATGTATTATCCCGCTATAGAAAAGGACTATGTGGGCTTAAATATATAATAAGCATTCATGATTAAATGTTTATCCTGGAGCAAATGTCACACAGCAGCATAAGGTGAGGGAGGGGCAGTGAACGCTCTCACCGCGCTGCTTCACCGTGCATGTTAGGTTTTGTTGCATTGATGAAATTATAGAAAGACGTTAAAGGAATCTCTCTATGGTGGACGTGTTTCTCTTGGGAGGAGTTGATTGAGTCATGAGGAACCGAGCAGGAACTGACATCCATCTAACCATCAAATCCCACATCCTCCGTCACCATCGTTCCTTGGTGTGATTTATATTTTTACAATTTGTGGAAAAAAATGGAAGAAAGTTCCCATCCCTGCATCAGAGCGTTACCTGTTCGACCTGTGGACGGTTTTTCATCCTTGCAACCAAACTAGCAGCAGTAGTGGAGTTTGGAAATGCAATCTACTTCTTAAATCTAACTTTGCTCTCCTCTAATTTATCCGGAAGTTCTGCAATCGCAAAAAAAGCAAAAAAAAAAAAAAAAGCAATACAGTCCATTCGTTGAATCCCCTTTACTCATCAGCTATCTTCCTTTTTTCCCACCTCTTCCTTTGCCTGGCACCGCGCCTCGCTGGTTACAAGTTATGACAGCTGATCTCTATGGCTATGACGCAAATAAACTTTTTAGTATATTTATTATACAAATGTTTACAGCATTGGAAAACATAATTCGATTCGATTTTCATAAATTTTTAAAAAGCTCCAGGGAGCCGCAAGGCGGGGAAGCTAAAGATCCGCATTCGGCTCCAGAGCCACGGGTTGCCGACCCCCATGTAAAAAGAACGCAATGGCTTCTGCTCAAAGTTCACACTAAGTGGCGCTTTGGCAGTGACAGAAAGAAAAATGCTATCGTTATAAAGCATTGGTCTTTCTGTATGACGAAACCCTGCGGTTTCTTCGTACAGTGCGAGCTGTAGCTGCGTGCAACGACTGAAAAAAATTGAACAGTATATACCCGGCTTTATCAGGATTTTTCTGGAGGGTGGTGTATTTTAAAAGTTAATGTGATAACATGAGCAGGCGGGTGGGGCTAACTTTGATCCTGCTGCAGGATAAAGAGGCTGGAGCTGCTCATCCAGAATGCAGCAAATCAATAGCAACACCTCATCAAAGTCAGTTCCATCTTTTATCATATTGACTTTAGAGTCAAAGAAAAGCAGCCGATCAGAAGTCAGGGTTTCTATGAAGGCGGCCCGCCTCCTTTTTTTAATAAAATCATTCTCTATTTATTTCCAGTTTTAATAAATGAATGAAACATTTAATGAATTATTTTATAACTTATGTAACTATTGTTTTGTAGTACTGATCTTCCCCCATAGATCTTGGGCTTATTTTTAAATCATACATAATTTTGCATATTACAACATTTCAGAAACCAAAATGGTTTAAACCCCAAACGGGCTGAACTCACTGTGTCCATGAGAATCTTCTTCTGCAGGGAGGCCATCTCCTTCCTCAGCTCCTGCTGCGTTCCCTGCAGAAACATCTCGTGGCTCTTCTCCACCTCCTCCATGTTCTGAAGGCAAGAGGAGAAAACTGAATCTTTTCTTTCTAATTCCCAGAGGATTTCCTCTCAGACAAACGTTCCAAGGTTCATTCCAGTCACACACCGACTTTAAGCTCTTCTTTAGCCAGTTGATGTTCATCATCTGTCACTTTAATTTCATTTATTAACCAATAAAATGATCATTAAAATATTCATTAACTAGAACACAGCAGAAATTCACTAAAAAGAATTTAAAACACTGAAGTTCTGATCAGAATTAAGAGGAGATCATATTTTCAGGCCTTGACCAATTTTTTACTGGCTTTCAGTTTAACCCAGAAAAAAATCTAAAAAATGTACCTTCTTTCATGGAAAGCCAATCGTAATCGACAGAAGGAGAACAGGAAGCAGATCTGTTAATGATCAGCCTCCTAGAACCAACGTCCAGTTTGTTGGTTTTATTTTTTTGAGTTTTTACGGCACTAGTGGCTCGTTTTTTCTGACAGTAGGCTGACAGGAAAGAGGGTATGAGAGAGGAAGAGGAAGCAAAGGATCAAAAAACCCGGGTCGGCCGCATTGAGGACTAAGGCCTCTGTACATGGGTCATGCACACTAACCATTGCGCCACCTGCACCCCCATTGTCGAGTTCTAATCCACTTCCTGTTTGGTGATGCTACTAGTTCGAGGCTCAGGTTATCCTGACCTATTAGGGCTGAATGGCTTATAAATCTTAATAACTTTTATTGATAAATCCTTCAGCCCTATGATCTATCTCTATGCTGCTATCTGTCTCAGTGCTACTTTCTACTCATTCATACATTATTTTCTCTCCATAGAAGCTGCATTCAGACCAAAGGTTCTGTTTGACTCAGACTGTCTCCCTGAGGAACCATCAGCTGAGATACCGGTTCCACTAACTTCTCTTTAAATTAAAACCTGACTCACGGTCTCTGAGCTAATTGTTCTCCTAACTAAAGTCATTAATCCAGCAGCTGCTACCAACATGAAATCCATCCCTGCATCAGTGCCTCTCAGACCACCAGTAGGACGTGGTTCTCTAAGCTTGGCTCTACTGGAGGTTTCTTTCTGGTAAAAGGGAGTTCTTCCTTTCCTCTGTTGCTTTATGCAACTTTTCTGTATGCAGCATTGTGGAAAAGCTGGAGCCGTAAAGGGAAGCTTGACTGACTCCGGTTTGAAACGTTGAAACGAGATAAAGGTGGGTCTTTTCTCTCCATCTTAAGCCTTGAAAAGGCTGGCATAAGTTCTCCTACCTGACTTAACTGGAAGAAAATATTTTGCAAGCAACTCTGATCTACTTATGAAATAAAATCCCCTTAGATGAAGATTGTTTTGTAAACATGAAACGACCCACCTGCAGAAACTGCTCGTACAGCTCTCTGACAGCTTTCAGCTTCTGGTTCTGCACAGCTCGGGCCTGCTGCAGGATTTTCAGCTGCTGCCGGAACAAATTCTGTGAACACAGGAAGCAGAAATCAGAGGGTTTTGTTGAAACAAGCCAACTTTTTTTTTCTGGCGCAATAAAATTATCCACATAATGGAGAGAAGCGTAGATGCAATTTTCAAACACATTTTCTACAAACACCTCAAAAGATATGTTGCTCTGTTTAGGTTTTCTTCGATATTCTTTTGCATCTCTGGTCTTTCTTAGCAGAACCGATGAAAAGTTCTTACAAACATCATTCTGTCCTACTTCCTGCTGGCTAAAGAGGAACCATGGAGAGCAATGCAATCTGCTGGAGTTCAATACCACACAGGCAAGAGATGCATTAACTGGTGAAGTAGACATATTTAAAAACAACCTAATACGCTGGACCGACGCCACGTTTATGTTTGAAATGATGTAGAAAAAGCTCCATCTGCTGTGTCTCAGCTGAACATGATCCACGGTTGAAGTCTGTGTAGGGGTTTCAGAGGCTGCATCCTCCAAGGACTCGGTCTATCTATACCGGGTCCTTGGAGGTCCATAAAAATAAGGAGGCCCAGAAACTTTGGCTATAGATTAAAACAGGTCCAGCCTTTCCCGGCTTTCACCAACTACACGCTCTGTCGCCTAGCAACTGTGAGTGTTGACACACAAAACAAGAAAAAAAATGGATACCGAACTTCTCACTACTGTTCTGGGTGCCAATAACATTTCTGAGCAGTTTCACCAGCAGTACCGTCATCAGGGACATCAGATTTATAGTCATCACACTGCAAAGTTATTGGAATCTGAGCTGAAATGTCATCCAAACCCATTTACACAGATAAAAACCTTTCAATAAACCAAACATTACCCACCTCATATCTGACTCAATAACCATTTATTACATCTATTCTCATTAATTTCAGATGGAACTATTCACGTAATTGTATTATATTAAACTGCACTTAAAATATTCACCAACGTTCTGCAGTATTTTTAGTTTTCCTCTGAGCACGGTGCATCCGGCTTGCTTGGACTCGCAATGAATCACAGGATACCCAAGACTACATAGGATACACATGTCCTTTAAAACAGGCAAAAAGAAGGAGGCATTTGTCGACCGCATAACAAGGAGTCCTCCAACAGGCCTTGGCGCCGCGCTATGAATCTGGCCTTCGGAGGAAGCAGTAGCTGGATTCGGCTCCAAAATGCAAAGATCTGGTCACATGTCACCTAGTTTTTCAATAGTGCAACTGAAAATATGCTTAAGTTTGAAACAGATCAGCCAGCTGCTCAAAGAAAATGTAAAAAGTAATTGCTGCCATGTTGAAAGGGGCGCTAGACAACAACAAAGCTGCTGGGATGACAAAAAGAGCTGTGAGGGTGCCATCAGCCCCGCTGCAGTGAAACCAAATATGAGTTTGTTTTTGTTTTTTTCAAAGTAAAAGCCCAGATTTGGTGTCCGATGTAAAATCACATTGAATGAGGTCATGATTAAGATGCAGGGGCTGCTCAGATTCTCTGCAGCCCTGCTGCTAAGTTCTGACCGAGGTCGGCCTGGGTGGAGTCTGTTTGGGTCGGATCTACGCAGACAGCAATGTTATGATCCTGACAGGAAGTGCGAAACGCAGAAAAGGCAAAGTAAAACATATCCGCTTTGAGAAGATAGTCTCTGAATGGTAAAATAAACCAGCCAGGTTTGATCGGTTTGATAACAGAGGTTGAGTTTATAGTAGACTGAGATAGACTATGAATAAAACATTTAAAAAAACTTAGAAAAAGAAAAAAAAGGGGGCCTACCCGGCATGCTTAGAGGGAAGCATGAGGGGCACATATGGAGCTAAATTTGGGCCAGTGTTCTGGGGGGGGAGAAGACTTCTTCAGGTTTAGATTTTTCTTTTTAACAAACAACTTGCTGAAAAAATATTAGTATTGGGGGAAAAAATAAATAAAAAAAGACCATAAACTTGAGAGAATTTTTTCCCCCCAACACTACTTCTGATGAATCTGAAGTAGCCATAACAGGACCAGAAGTTTGAAGCCAAAAAATAAATAAATAAATTTGACGTGTTTTACAATTAAACTGTGTCAGAGATACCGAGTACAAGTCATCTCTATGCCAGATATTTGTTCCGCCCAGCCACTACATTAGGCGAGTCTTATTTGTTAAATTGTTCAGATTGGACTCAGTGGCTAGGCAGAACAAATGCATGACGTGGAGATGTTGACTCCCCGTCCCCTATGTCTGCGTTGTATACATTTCATAAAACCATCCTGGGATATTTTTGACCAAGTGAGAAAAAAACTAACATTGAGCTTCTCCTCCTGCTCCTCAGCTCGCTGAGCCTCAACCTCCCACTGCTGCAGTGCACAGGAGACCTGCTGCTGGTACTGCTGAGTCGTCTTCTTCCTGCACAAAGAGGTGTTAAAAAACATTTGAATTGATTCTCATATTAACTCCTAAAGACTGATTCTTTTAACCAAGGATCGATTTTTACAATGTTAGGTTAATTATCATTGAAGATGTGTGAGTTTATCACACCCTGGTATTGGCTGTCTGTTGCTCTAGAACTGACGTTTTAATCTAATTAAGACAGTTCCTCTGTCTGGATATACAGTTATAATCTTAATTTGTATGTGGCAAAGATTTGGAAATGGAATGAGAACGTTGTCCTATTTTCATAAGGCTGGAGCCATGGATGTCTAATCATCTGCTAACATGTATGATGTAAAATAAGATGATGTAGACTGGAGATGTATAAAATGCCTTTTTAACTGTTAATCGGGGCCACTTCCTGAGAGGTGAACAGCTGCCTTCTGTAATTCTAAGCTATTTCTCTGATCTGAGTAAGATTACAAGTTCTATCAGAATCTGTTGTCATGTCTCCTGGTTATTTAATGCATACAAGTTAGGAAGTGTTATTTAAAAAGTTTGTACTGAGTGATCTCTTTTCAGGGAAAATAACCGGAGAGATAGAGCATTAGGGTACATACACAGAGCCTGTCTTTAACAACAAAAAGCCTCTTCCTGTTCATTCAGCTTTCAGTAACTATTATCATTTTATTTTCTGTTGAATGTAAATATAATTCCAGTATCAATATACTGCAGAACGACTCAGTCAAGTAATTCAGGTAATGGCTAAAAATGTTTTAGGTTCCAATTATCCGATTTTAAAGTTGTAGGGAAGCGGCTGTTCCAACCGTTGCATTTCCAAATTCTCCCGTGTGGGGCACGACTTTACCCGAATAAAGTGAATGCGATTGGTCGATTATCAAGGGGGCGGGATTGTTGTGGTGGAAGATTTGCAAGCCAGTTTGGTTGTGGTCGGTGTCTCGGAACCATCTTGCTAACCAGTTAGAAACTTGGTGCTAGTAGGTTCCCAATGGGAAATTCCATTGGGACCAAGTAGCACTAAA
>NW_015150747.1:85326-87070 GCF_000732505.1 Cyprinodon variegatus
TTAGTTCTATGTCTGCTGAAGACACAGACGTCCATCCCCGTGAACACTGGGATGGAACTCAATGGGAAAGGAAAGGATTCTCATTTCAACCGTTGCGTATATTAGCTGCGACGTATGAATCAAGATGCTATGATGGAAAACTTTTGATTGACAGATGACCGTTGATATATGATTGGCCGAATTTAGGTGTTCAGGCTGAGGAATAACTAACTGGCCTGCATGAGATAATGTGGGAAAAAAACAGATATTAAGACAGGATTTTTTTTTAAATAGAAATTTTCAAAATTTGATTAAATAAAGAGTACATTTATATACATGTTTAAGCCAGAATGATCTAACATTTAAATATGAATTCCCTACAACTTTAAATCAAATGAGATCAGAAAAAACGTATTCTAAATCTTGAGAATCGGAATTTAATTGATTCTTGAAACTAGAATCAGTTTCCAGCCCGACACAATAAAACACCATTGATATGAACCTGATCACTATCAATAGAAAATACATCAGATGACCTTTTCAATGATTCAGGATGAACCTGTGTTAGATCAACAAAATGCAATGAAAACCAACATGGAAAAAAAAACATCAGACCTGGAGCTGAAAATGATTCAACTACTGAGGGATCCGACAAAAAATAAAACGTAGGAGAACACCATCAGAAGGGCTTTTAATTGTCCTTCAGGGGACATGGAGAACTATTCAGAAAATAGAAAGAACCTCTGTCCATGGTAGCTGGTCCAAAGCTGCTCTAGTTTGTGCTGGCTTCCCTTCATGTAGTTCTTTGTCAAACACTCCAGGCGTTTCTTCTTGGCGTGCATAACTTTATTTATATCAGCTGCAATTAGAGAAAAATTTAAGAAAAAAAGTCACAGAGGCATTTATTTAGTGTTTATTAGAGAATTTATCCATAAAGTCAAACAGAACCAAACACTAGGCTTTAGTTTTTATTCTATAACAGAAGCTGAGGTTCCTTAAAAGCAGAGGATACATCACAGACTGACTCATTTTAGGCCATCAGATCTCTGATGCTGCATTTTAAGGAGCTACATTTAACTGATTAGAAAACTAAAAAAGGATCTGAACAGAAAGAGAACAAAGGAGGATCATTTTTCTGCACCACCTCACCGGTTTGCTTTCTGTGACCCTAATAAAGATAACAGACTTAACAAGTTTTAAACACTTTGCACATATAAATTTGTGCTTGAAGTTTAACATACCCTCCCAATAAAGAAAATTAAATATTCACACTTTTAATTTAAATACAAAACTGAAAAAAACAAGAATAAATATACATTTACTGAAAGATAATTTAGTAAAATAAAATATTGATTTTGAATTTTTAGATAAAAAAATTATCCTTCTAGAAAACAAACTGTCTTGGACAAAAGTTACTGATGAAAAGTGAACCAACATATCTGCCAACAGGAGCAGAAAGCTGAAGGTTTCATGAAGGTTACAGAAAACACCTGATTTCACTGATTATTGCCTAAAATTGTTGCTGAACAATATTTTAGTTCAGGCTGGTTTACTTTTAACTTTTTTAATGAATTATTAAAGCTATAGAGGACAATCTTTTATCTCCAGGTGGATCACCTAAATAAGTGGTCCTTCTAATTGTCAATCATTCTGGTGATATGTTTACGTCAGGCCGTCCTACGTGCTCGTCTCGTTAGCTATATTTTCTGCGCATGCGCACTTTCAGGCCTATTTCTGCGATGAGCTACGGTTTCAGACAGTCATT
>NW_015150747.1:89274-90761 GCF_000732505.1 Cyprinodon variegatus
TCTGCTCTGGAGTGTAAACGCTTCGCCTATGAGAAAAAGGAGCAGCGCATGAACCGAACAAAACACACGCAAAGCGAACCAAGACAGTCGAACCGAACGGTTCTGAC
Source organism: Cyprinodon variegatus (assembly GCF_000732505.1). Taxonomy (NCBI): domain Eukaryota; kingdom Metazoa; phylum Chordata; class Actinopteri; order Cyprinodontiformes; family Cyprinodontidae; genus Cyprinodon; species Cyprinodon variegatus. The sequence continues at coordinate 89,382 of NW_015150747.1, forward strand.
GGTTTTCATCAACCGTTCCGTCCCTATGCATTACAAGTCCAAAGTATTACTATTATTATGATTATTAGTCCCCGCTGTATATAGCGATTGAGGGATTTAAGGGTTAGAGCGGATGTTTAGAAATTTGAAAAAAATCTGCTTTGAGGAACATTTGCTATCTGGTTATTAATCGAATAAATAATCAACATATTAATCGATTAGCAAAATAATTGTTAGTTGCAGACCTAGTATACATATGTATGTTTAAAATTAATGTCATGATTTCCTTTAATCATTTTTTGTATTTGACTGGCAGCTCATTTTATGGGTCCTTAATGAAAGAGTCTGTAAACTTTCAAGCACAACTGTAACTAGACAATAGCGTAGCTAAATATGCAGCAATGAAAAGCTGAATTCACTGTTAGTAGAAACCGAGAGGGACTGATGTGGAATAAAAGCTGGTTGAGCAAAGGAAATGTTTTCATGTTTCCTCTGCTTTTCTAACTTGTAATAAGCCGCTATGATTATATTTATAATACGTTGATGTAAGATTACAGGACCCTAATTTAAGGGAAAGTCTTGTGAGGCAAACATGTTTTAAATCCATTTTTAGAAGGATTTAAAATGAGAATGAATTCCTGTATGTTTATGATTATCTCTACAAATTCATAACTCAGACATAAATCAAATTGACAAAAATGAATTCCTTTTTCTGGATCTGTGGATTACACACTGTTATTTAACTGTACAGATGTTCATCATAAACATTTCCCCGTGACATATCATCAATATAATTTGGCTGAATTCATTTATTATTCAGTCTAAGCAAAGATTTACCAAGAAAAACATCCTCTTACCGCCAAATTTCTCCAACATAGACTGGACTTCATTTCTGAATGTGGAAAAACAAACATAAATTTCATGTTAAACAAACCAGTCAATAGGATATAACTCTAATACCAGTGTAAACATTATAAAAGCTTTAGAGAAACTGCCAAAAAAAGCCCAAAACAGAATCCTGTACAAACTTCTGAACGTTTTTATGATGAGCCATGAAAATCCTCCAATATAACCTTTTTTTAAATTGTTGGATAAACAAAAAAAACATTAAAAGCTATTTTTTTAAAGCTACAAGCTGACAGACAATGTAAATTATCGGTTTCTTATTTGTCCCTCTCAGTCATATCTCACTGATCTAGTTTGACTCGGGGTGTTTTTTTTTTTAAATAAAGGATTTATGTTCCACTTCTCATCCATAGTTAATCAAGACAGACCTCAGCCCTTCTTTTTTTCTTTTTTTTTAACCTGGGGTCCGATCACGAAGCACGTTTACAGAAAACTCTAAGTTGTCTAAACCTGAAAACAAGGAAACTGACTCTTCCGGTTCACAAAGAGAAGCCG
>NW_015150747.1:92379-94109 GCF_000732505.1 Cyprinodon variegatus
GTAACAAACGCTGCAGCCGTTTAGATATAAATTTGTTTTACTGAACATGTATTCCTGATATCTGAAAAAACATTTTTTTCTTTGTATAAATGACCATTTCAAACTAAATTCTCCACATCTAGAATAAACATTCTGGATGTCTAGAAATTAATTTCAGATCTCCACATTCCTCTTATCAGTGGTCAGCATTTACATTTATCTATGTATAAAACTTTATTCTTTCTATTATAATTTAGTTTTTTTTTTTTTACTTTCTAAAATTCAATTTCTACAACAAAAATGTAATTCAGAAAATATATTGTTACAGTTAGGTTTAGTGATTTAGATCAGGAATAATCTTATTTTATTGATCTACAAATGGAGCACCAGAGTGGAGTGCTTTTAATAAATGTAAAAACGGCCTGCCATAGCCCACTTCATATAAACTTACGCATTAACTGGAGCAACAATCTTCTCCTTCGCCACCTTCCACTCCTTTGTAGCAGTAGCTGCTGTTTCTCTGTCTTTTAAACACATCCTCCCCTTTTTTGTTTTTATTTTTTTTGCATTTCTGCATTAAAATCTCTAGTTCCAGTGGGCTGAAATATTCACTTTCTGAAGCCATGGTGACTTCACTGATTATGGCTTTTTAAACTTGTTGCCCACGCACTTAACTCTGAGTGGACCTAGTTCAAATTTATTGAACTAATTGGTATCAGCCGTTGTGAAACTGAACACAGAGTTCCCGAGCTTGGGCTAAACCAATTTAGAGTTGTGGTTTGAGTCTGAATCTGCTAAACCTTCTTCCTGAAACGTACCCCTGGGCACAGCGAGCATTGAAACCACTGGCAACGTCCGAACCAAACCTTTATCTAAGAAAAGATCCGCTCAGCCGAAACAAATTTTATCAATTCACACAACCCTTTTGTGATTGCATACTTTTCAGAAAATTTGTTGATTATGATTAGGGTCAAATCTATCATCAAACCATTAATAATTTAATATAGAAGCTGGAATCTGTTTTGAAGTGAATCTAATGAGTTCAGACACTTTTTATATCTCCATTTGCACTCAGACATGTACTTTCTGTACCTTTAACTAGTATAAATAACTTGATATTTAATTATAATATTAATAACTTGTTACAAACAGTAGGTTACTGTGTGCAGTAGACTGATGTAATGAATAAAGTACCCCATGCCACACGCTGTCGCCTCCTCATCGAAATTGGATGCAGGCCTCTTCTTTGTCAGCTTGTCCACAATCGGAGTTTCATCTTTGGACAAAAACAGGAATCAGGTATTTAGTCTGAATCAGTATGCATTTCCATCAGATGTCACGGCTGCTTTAGTCGACTTCACACACATGAAAACCTGTAAAACTTTGAATATATTGTTAAGACAACCTCCCTTTAACCAGAGTTCTCACAGTGCAATTATAACATCATTTTAGGAGAAGGTGGAAGATAAGACTGGACACTTTGATGTAAACAAGCCAGAGAAACGGTTACGGAGGTCAGCGGCGAGGCTTTTACCTGGAAATAAGATGAGAGAAGAATGAAGAAGAGCCCTGAACAATGAGGACAATGTTTTTCATACACACTAGACATCGCCTGCCAGGGATATGCCTTCTGTATCATCAGTAGGAAGAAATGTGTTGCATCTTGGGTGCTATCAGTTGGATCATCCAAAGCAGGTGTCCAAAACTTTTCTAAATATGGTGCAGAATCTCAACAACCAGAATAACGACTG
>NW_015150747.1:95309-98811 GCF_000732505.1 Cyprinodon variegatus
CACTGGACTTTGTTTCCAAGTTTGAAGACCTTTCGTCTCCCATCCAGGAAGTATTTACAATTCAAAATGACAGAAATAGTGTTGAATCCGAGGCTTTATACAGTAGCCCAAACAGTAGCCTCGAATTTAACGCTATTTCTGTCATTTTAAATTAAAAAAGCTTCCTGGATGGGAAGCGAAACGTCTTGAAACTTGGAAACAAAGTCCAGTGGATTGTTTTATAATTTTTTTGGAATGACTATGACCTGGGTGACTGAGAATCTTCACTAGCAAATTGTTTCAGTCCTACTTTCCAATCAGATAAAGCGGTTTCTGGGTTATTCTAAGAGTAAACCATGAGCATCAGTCCCATAACTTAAACTGGGCCGATAACAATCTGGACCGTTAACAATCTCTGTTTAAATCCATCATTTTGAGGTTTCGTTGTTGTATTACCAGGCATTTCTTGCAGAAAATGACTTAAACCGTAATACAGGACAGAATTGTGGGAAGTTTATTTGGAACAGAAATTAAATTAAGACTGTTGCGAATTTTACAAAGCTATACACAGCTTTCTGTCTCTTGTTATACTTATACCTTTGTTATACCTTTTAGTCCATCAGCATCAAATTATTATTATGTATACAAACTGTGCTCAGATTGCCGTTTGGTAGTTTGTGCTGATCAGATAATGTTTGAAGATTTATTTTGTGAAAGAACTAATAATCAGATGTCTTTATTCTATCATAACTTTATTCTCAAAACACATTGACTTTATTATTGTAATATTAGGATAATTAAGTTGAAATACTTTGACTTTATTGTCATTATTATTTTTCTCTTAGTCTGGCCCTAATATTTTTCCATGGTGTCACGAATAGAAGAAAAATGTATTTAAAAAAATGTCAGTTAATAGTGGATATCACCCATTAAGGAATATCAGTTTGGTTATTTGGTATTTAAAAGCAATTCAGTTTTGACTGTTCAGGTTATGATGTTCAATCTGAAAATGAACAAATATATATATATATATATATATATATAGTATTTAATTTATGTATTTCTAACACTTTTAATTAAGTTTTTAATTGTATATATCAGATACAGCATAATAAGGGTTCTTACTTTGCCCGAAATATTGATAAATGATTAAAATCCCAAAGTATAATGTAAATCCATCGAAAAAAAAATGACATCTCTTTCGTTACCTTTAATTAGCTTGCACCATTTCAGATATATTAAAAAGAAGTCCTTCTGGTTTTACACAAGGTCTGAATCAGACACCATCTTCAGTTCGAGTCAGCTAGCTTACCTTCCCTCACATCATCGTCTGACCCGCTCAACTCCTTTTTTTCATCTTCTGGGGTAAAATCATAAGCATTTTTCTCCGTTTTGTCGTCCATTCGCTTTTTCTTCAGCTGCCTTCTTGCTGTCGCCATTTTGAAAATTTCGGAGAGTGGAAAAATTCCGAATTGTTTCACGGAAACTAATGTTAACCTAGGCTAATAAAAGCTCCAAATAGGCATACAAAATGCCTACGAGTAAAGAGTTAGACGGCGCTCTAATTACAAGGTAAATTAAGACGTTTTTCTTACGCTCGCTTGTTTAAATAAATTAACCTACTCTTAGCAAGGTGATTAACCAGCTTCAACTCCACCGTTTCCCGCTCAAAGGGTGCTGCGGCGGGAGCGCGCGCAGCGGACTGTACCTTTTCTGTCCAGCAGGGGGAGCTCCAGGTTCTTTTTACTACATTTATTTTTAAATAAATCTAATATCTGTACCAATCCACACAAGAAATAATTTCACTATGCTCCTTCATCCTATATAATGAATAGATAAAAAATAAAAATTTTAACTTTTTAAATATCTTTTTAAAAATGTCCTGCTGTATAATAAAAAAAAACATCTGATGAAACTGAGAAATTCCCCTTTAAAAGGAGACAATGTTCACTGAACTGGCTTAAGAGTCCCAGTAATCCCAAGAATCATAACTTGTTTGCCCTGATTATATCAGTGACCCTGTAATAGTCTGCTTGATGTCAATTGCCAAAAGACAGAAGCAAAGAAACCAGACCCCAACTTCTTCCCCAACCTTACAAGAATAAGAAGGTATGAATGCTGGATGATTGCAAAATTACCAAATCTTTATAGATTAAATCTGTTTTGTGCCATAAAGTCAATAAATAAATAGCCTGAACATAATATAAATGTGATCCAACTTCAATGTGAACACCCTGAGATCAGGAGGTGTAGGGTTTATCTGAAGCCTAAACTGAATCAAAATACATTCAAACGGGAGCAGATAAAAGAGACTCTGACTGTGTTATTAGTTTATTTTCATATCAGTACAAACAGAAACAAATTACTTTTGCAAACAAATTATGTTAGAGTGGAATAAAAGACAAAAATACAGTAAATGAAACTGTGATTTTAAGAAATCGTGGTCTGACAACAATCTACAGATAAATAAGAGCAGAAGGTTTTTGCTCTCATTCATTAATAATAATAAAAATAATCAGAACAATCAGCCTACTGGACCCATGTGGAGAAAAACAACATCATCCTCATTTTTTGGTGTAAACCACCTACAGCTGAAAACTTTTAGTCCAAACAGGCACCAGAGGACAAAGCTGTAGAGAACCGCCTTACTTCCCAGCCACCACAGACAGCTGGTCTCTGATGCGTCCCAGTCCGTCCAGTATGGTGTCCAGCGATTCCCTGCCCAGCTCCACTGTAACCGTGGAGACAGAATCCCCACCTGCTGTCGGACACGGATCCTCCATCTGAAAAGAAAAAAGGTGGACTCAGGAGCTCAGGCTCAGCGTGAGGAAAGGCAACGTCTGCAGGTAACCTTTCAGGTTCTCACCTTCAGCTGAACCAAGCAGGTTGGCACCGCCATCCGACTCACTGAGTCAGAACCAGTCACCAAGTCGACTCTCCAGTCCAGCTCCTTTAGCTGAGGGAGGGAGACTGCAGACGAAAACATTCATTCGGTCTGTATTCAAATAGGCACTCTTAATCTGGATAAACACGATCAGGGATGCTCGATATATCCACATCGACATCGTTATCTGCCAACGGCGCTCATAAAAAAAATAATTATCGGTCTGATAAGTAAAACTGCGCCGATAAGAACAAGGTTAAATTCCATCCAGTTTCTGGGGAGAGGAGCCGATTGGTCATGCAGGGTTTGGTCATGTGGTTGTGGTTGCAAAGGATTGTGGGAGTTATTCTAAAGCAGATAAGTTAGTTTACAGCCATGATGGCAACTTTATTATGGGATGTTGACCCAAGCTTTTACATCAGTGCTTTGCATCCCTACAGATAATGACTTAGGAAGCAGCAACGCTGCAGCTCCTATTGAAGGCCAAATAAAGCCGTCTGCTTGGAAGGTTCAGCAGAGCTCCTCCACAACTGATTAGGGGTGTAAATCACATCCATCATGGCGATTCGATTCAGTATCGATTTCCTGACCCAATGATTCGATTATTTTCGATACTCAAGAATACACCACGATTCGATT
>NW_015150747.1:101671-105676 GCF_000732505.1 Cyprinodon variegatus
TAATTAAAACATGTGAAATTATTATACACCAATAAGAAGCTGCTGTTTTCACTCAGCATTCTTGATGTTTCTACTTTAGGAAAATGTGATGTGGACAAAATGTATGAAATCAAGAAACATCCCCAGGATGTTTTCTCTTTTTTTTTTTTTTATTCTTATCCAGACCTGGAAAATAATCAAACCTTTAAAGACTGAGGAGGAACGCTGCCTCAGGGCTGTTCTCATAAGGCTGACCTGTTCTCCAGCAGGATCTTAGTGATCAGGTTCTTCAGGCTGGAGTGGAACGACTCTGGAAAGACTGCGAGGATCTGCTCCGGGGACGTCAGGTTGTAGAAGAGGATGTGGTGAGACAGCGTGTGGAGGGACTGGTTTAGCTACAATCAACAGCACAGGTTTGGGTCAGAATGCATACAGCAGAACTGAGGACAGTAGAAGATCTGAGAAGAAGTTCATTTAATTATTAACAAAAATGCACCTTGGATGCAGATATTTTTTTATCTGCATAGAGTTATAATCCTCTACTGGTAGTGTAAAGTTTAGCTCTTAATAAGGGGTGAATCTTTCTAAGTCAGAGCTCAGACATGATCCGATTTTGTGTTTGCATTGACCATCCTGCGTCATAACTGATGAATTGCATATTATAGCACAGGTGTATCTTTCTGAAGGACTGGCGTGGACATGTCCCCACCAACTTTGGCATGGAGGGGACAGTCCTCACCAATAATTTCTGCTTTTTTCCCCTTTCCGCTCATTTACTTTAGCCAAAGGGAACAGAGGTTGGGTGCAGCTATCAGTGTTCAGAGCCTTTTGAGTCTGTTTTTTTTTCCCTCTCTCTCTAGCGCCCCCGTGTCCCGCCTCTCTGTCTAACACCATCGGATCTGTTGCTTTGAGCCATCTGATTGGCTGTCGCGTTTCACTGCATACAGAGGAGCTACATGGTTGGAGGACAGACACACAGCAGCACGCCGTGAATATTAACCAGCAGCTACCACTGAAGAATCTGTTTGTTTGACATATGACATTTTTTCAGCTAAAAATGGCAACAAATTGTAAGTTTATGCAAGTTAGTATTATAATGCAAGAAGCTTGAGAAAACGTAGTTTGTTCTTCTTTACTGGCTTCTCAGAGGACCATGACTCCCAGTTACAAGTTAAAATGAACACGTTTTCGTATTGTACAGACAGAATCAAACCGCAGAGCTTCTACATATCTTGAAATGTTGTTTTTTGACATCATTATACTAATAAAGAGGTTCATAAATCTTTTTAAACAGAGAGAAGTAGGGAGAGCTGCAGATTTAAAGGGGAAACAGATTTACTGGGATATGCAACACGCAATAAAATACATCTCAAAGAAAAAATCTGCTATGCTATATTTAAAATGCAGCATATCAATTTTTTTTTTTGGGATGGATGGATGGATAGAACTGAAACTTACGTACTCAGAATCGGCTGCTATTCGTTATTTTTTTTATCCATTAATGTTTTTGGGCACTATATGTATATAAAATGCACTAAAAGGCATCTCTCTAACTGTCTATAAATATAAATATCAGTATATTTTGGTTCTCAACAATAGGAAAGCATTCGATAAATATGTGTTTAAGCTCATTTTTGGAAAATACAAAAACCTATGAAAGTGTTCAGGTGGAATAACTGTAGGTCCATCAGCCCCCACTCTTAGAGGGCCCCCACCAGTTTTCATCATTAAGTTACAGCCTTGACTCACAGCAGGTCTGAGCTGCCAGTGTTTGTGTTATTTACCTGAGCAGCCTGTCCTGCAGGGATGCTGAATGTAGCTGCTGTATTCTCTGTCAGCATCCTGCTCACACCTCTGTGGCTCTGAACGCAAACATCTCTCACTGCATCTTTAGATGGAGCCTGAAACAAAAAATACAGACAAGACATAAAAATGAAAAACAAGGAGGACAGAGCTGCTGCCTCAGATTCAAACAGGCGGATAACACCATAAAATGTTAAAACCACAATAAATAAACTTAAATAAAATGGAATATTTTAAAGATACAGTTGATATCAATGTGTTAAACTTTCCTTCCTAATTATCTTTAATCATCTGATCGCAAAGAGCAGATTAAAACACGTAAATAGCCGATAAATCTATTTAATTATATTGATAAATATTTATTTAACAACAAATAAACGATTATGACTTATTTTTCATTGAGTATGATTTAAAAACATGAGAAACTCGCGTTTATATACCTTTAAAAGAAGCTGCAAGTTTGTGAAATCTTCGCTGCTTAAGTCAGCAGCCATGTTGATTTGGGACGTTGGTGAAGAGTCATGTGACGCAGAGGTTTCGCTATGACTTATGGGAACTGAAGTTCCAAGCTAGATGTTAGTCAACGAGGAAAACTTTAATAATGGAAATAAAACGAAAAAAAAATGTCAAATAATGAAAACTCAAACCAATTACTAAAAAGAAATACAATAAAAGTTAGCGGAAATTATAAATAGTCTAATTATATTTGACAAAATAAAATCAAAAAACATACAATAATATTTGCATGTTATAATTAGACAGATAGAAAGACCTGATTAAAAACATAAGAAACGAAACCTTAATCTTTGTTCTTTTAAAACAAGTGAAATAAATTCTCAAAATAAAAACGAAACTCGAAATTAAAACAAATTTGAAAGTTCAGTGAACATTTTTTATGTAATACTGAGGAAAAATAATTCCAGGTAAACAATAAAATTTCTTTCTAATGATAATTTATTCTAAGACATAAAAAAACTAGTAAATTAAAAACTTGGTAGAATGTATGGTGTAGAATAACATAAATGAGCAACATCAGTTAAAATCATATTATAAAAAAAAAAAACAAGACAATAAACCAGTATTAGACATATTATTATATTTCTAGAAGCAAACTGATTACCAGTTCATTAAACTTGATTATGAATAATATTTGTATTAAGGAGAGCCGAATTTTTTGCAGGCACATTTTTTGCAGGCGATTTTTTTGCAGCTAAATTTTTTTTGCAGGCGATTTTTTTGCAGATGAGTTCTATGCAGGCGATTTTTTTGCAGCAGCATTTTTTTTGCAGTTGATTTTTTGCAGGCAATTTTTTTGTTCTGCTGAATTTTTTGCAGACGCATTTTTTGCAGATGAGCTTTATGCAGGCACATTTTTTGCAGCAGATTTTTTTTGCAGCAGAATTTCTTGCAGCAGAATTTTTTGCAGGCAATATTTTTGTGCTGCTGATTTTTTTGCACACACATTTTTTGCAGCTGAAATTGAAAATGAATTTTCACCAAATCAAAATTCAGTGTTAGGAATTCAATGTGTAAAAAATCAGTTCCTAAAATTCGGTGTACAAAAAAAGGCAGATTTCAGTGACACTGTTTCACTTCCATACTTTTAGGCAGTAACCTGAAGATCTATGGACAGATTATAACAATTGAACCTGTCAGGTTCCTCCTCTGCAGACTTCTTGATGATTGGTGGTGTTACAGTGTTCTGCTTCCGGTCCTCATTTCCGGTCCTGTTCTGGTTGCAGAGGTGTGGGCAGGTTGCCGTGGAGACAGACACCCTGCGGGGCCAGAAAGCATCTCAGACGGGCTGTCGGCTCCCTGGAGCCCGGCCGGCCGGCCTGCAGCAGTCAACATGTCCGTCTCCGGAATGAAAAAGCAGCTCCACAAAGCCAGTCAGGTAAGAACCGAACCGAAGCAGGTTACCTGTGGCGGTGCTGCGGTATCTGGGCCGTCCGTCCAGCGAGGCTTCGCTGCGAAACCAGGCCTGCTGGAGATGTTCCACCTGATGATGGGTCCCGCAGCACCGATGCGTGGGTGCCTGCGTGGATCCCATAGAGCTAAACACTAGATCGGTAAGAAAGTCATGTGACCGATACAGGAGCTGTTTCTAACTCACTAAACTGTGTTTAAAAACGCTTCTGTCAATGGATTCATCTGCTAAAGAAAAAAAAAATCTCATCTTTTGCAGTTTATCATTAAAATTATCAAGAATTTTGGAGCCTAAAA
>NW_015150747.1:107370-111444 GCF_000732505.1 Cyprinodon variegatus
GCGCAAATGAGCTGATGGTACGGATCGTGCTTCCGGTACGGATCGGGTAATGACAAGGTCCACTTTCTATAAATGTAGGAGCCTGGTAAGGACCAGCAGGCATTTGGGTTAGGGGTCTATGGGTTTTTTTTAACCAGTGCAAGACAGGTGACAGAGCAAGGGAATGTTTGAACTCTATAATGTTGCTAGAATATAGGAAATAAATCAACTGAACATCTACAAGTTTAAACTTCAGCTTCTTTTGCCTGCGTCAAGAAAACGTGACCCCTGCGCCTAAGTAGTGGCTTATTGGAACTTTATTGGATGTTTGGTTTGACAAACAACTGCCATTACAGGCTGCATCTAAAAATATCAAAGATATTTTCAATTTAAGCACATATATGAAATAATATAATTTAACCTACTATAACTTTAAATTATATCATTGTATTACATATTTAAATTCAATTCAGTTTATTGTGTCAAATCAGCTGCCTGTAGTGTCTTTAAAGGTCCAGCAGGTGTCAGTATTCTGTGAGACAGCATCAATGCAGCATCAATACAGTTTGGCAATGTGTCAAAACACTTCAAGGTGCCTCATTAACCCATCACTAGTTCCACTTAAAAGCTCCACCAATAAAAAGCAGGAAACTGATTCTATAAATCCGTTTATTAGGCCTGACTGCTGACCCAGTGTCTCACTAAAGTAAATACACCCCTGAGACGGTCACAATAGGCTGTAAATCATTCAAGTTAACACTGAAGATCTGTCACACTGTTTAAATTTATTCCCCCTTAAAATAAGTCAAACCGCCGTTTAGTCAAATATGGCTGTGCTGAGTTATTTAAAGTCCAAAACAAATTTCCACTGTTGTACAAGCTGTCCCGTGAAGAGATGAAAGCTATGAAACATGATGTAAGTTGCTTTAATGACGCTCTACAGAAGGCAGAGTTAGATGAATATTGATTTAATATTCTGCTGCAATCTTTAAAAAGGCTTAATGCACTTTTTCCTCTGAAGGATCTGAACTCATTCATCAAAATAAAAATGAAAATGAAACTGCTTATAAATAACAATAAAAAATCTGCTCATCTGCAGAATTACACATAATTAACTGAAAGGTTTTTCTTATTCTAACAAAAAATGTAAACAAAGCTGCTCTGTTTGGGTTGAAGGCTTCACCTGTTTAGCATTTCTGATTCTTTTCTTCCTGCATTGATTTTAGGGCTGAAAAATATCAGATTAATCCATTATTGAAATAATCGTCAACTAATTTAGTAATTGATTAATCATTAACTGGAGTAAAGAGACTATAAAATATGCCTCTTGCTGAAAGAGCAACCCACTTAGCGCAGTAATTTGATCTAGATTGTAAACAAGAATATGACCATTTTGCCTTTAAGCTGAATAAAATACTTTTGTTCTGTCAATCTGCTCTATCCAGCCTCCTCAAGTGGAAAGCTTTTAGTTTCATCTGATTTGATTTTGTACAAAGCATTCTTTAAGGAACCTTTTGCTATCCGTTTATTAATTGATAAATCGGGAAAAAGAATCAACAGATTAATCTGTTTGCGAAATAATCTTTAGTTGCATCCCTAATTGGTTTAATAATTGTCTGTCAATATCAATAAAATAAGCTGCTCAGGAGCTAAAAGGAGGAAAGGAACCAGCTGAGGGGGCTCTGACATCTGTTCCGGATGCCTCATGGAAGGCCCAGGACTCGCTGGAGGGTCTCTGAGCTGACCTGGTGTCGATTCGGGGTCGCCGCCAGAGCTGCTGGGGGAAGTGTGTGTGGAGCAGGAACTCTGGGCATCTGTCCTTAGACTGCTGCCTCCGCAACCCGCCCCCAGATAAAGCGGAAAATGGAAGAAAATGGATCACTAAAACCATTCAAGGATTCTAAAATAATAACAACCAAGACACCTCAGTGCATAAAAGTAAGAAACTAGATGCTGGCTGACGTCCCAGACAGCTCTAAGTTATAAGGACCTCAGCTCTACCAGCCTCTCTGTCCTGAAAAGTAACCAGCCTGCAGCCATTCATGAACTCTGCAGTTTATTTGTTTATTATTGCAGGTTTGTGCTTCACAGCCTGGGGTACACAACAATACAAAGATACACAAAATGCACAAACCTCAAACACAGATCTTCTCTACAGATGTGTACATCTTATTTCCCAAGTTCACAAAACCCTTATTTAGGAAGGTTGGCAGATTTGTGCAGCTTCTAGTGTTCCTTAATGGTTTAACAAAGTCTTACTGGTGGAAGCAAAGGAAGCTTTTTAATACCAGTCTCTTCATCAAGCTTCGGATTTATTTCCTGTTTCTATATTATTGGAAACATGTCAGCAAAGACGCTGAATATATTTGTTTGTTTTTTTCTTATAAATAAATTTAAGACAAGTTACGGATGAGATTTTTTCTAACTTTTTTAAAGCTCTGATTTGTTTCGACACATTTCCGTCTGCAGCTCCTGAACGAGCGCCTGATGGGAGCTGAAGGAACCAAACTGGATGAAGATTTCCTGAAGATGGAGAAGGTGAACGCAGCACGACACATTTGCGCTGCAATCCCTCCTCAGAGCAGAGAGACTGAATGAATTTCCCTCTGTGTGCTTTCATTAGACGATCGCAGTTATCAACCTGCTGCTGGCTGAACTCCTGTCCAGAACCACAGAGTTCCTGCAACCAAACCCAGGTACCGGGTCCATGGAGAGGCCCGACCAGCATCCAGCTCACAGGCCAACAAACATCTGAACTTGTGTGAAGTCAGAAATATGGGAACGGACCCAATAAATAGGCTGAATCTCAAACTGTCCCCTAACATCTAAAGGCTGATTTATACTTCAAAACCAGGTCGCCTGCGTGTGTGTCGTAGTAAACGAAAATGTGCCCCCGCCCCTTCCGCACACACTCCGCACCTCTCCCAAATTGTAGGTTGTACGCAGACAGGGGGCCTCTGATTGGTCAAATCTGCATCCTCTCTACACTATACGTATTTCCTGTTTGGTACCTTACCGGCTTTTTTTGTTTGTGTGACCGCCATTGTGGAAAACGACTCGTGAAGATGGACCAGCTAGAAGAGCGAGGTGCGCGAGAACATTTTCACCCTCATGTCCCTCCGTTTTCGCACAAACTTGCTTTCGTTATTGTCCGTGGGGACGCAGCCCTGAGGGTAGCCTGTGTTTATGGTGATGACAGCAGAGGTGCTCTGTCCGACCCGGCCTGTATGAGGTCTGACGATCTCCCTCTGAAGGGGATCAAATAAAACTATTTCAAAGAGGACCTTCCATTTAGGGATTAATTATATCTTTTTTCTTATCCCTATATTGTTATTTTCTGCGAGTGTGATGAAGCAGACCGGCGGAACTTACATTTCAATGCACGTTTTTCCTCCACAACCAGTTTGCTGTTACACCTGCAACCAAATTCCACAGAGCCTGCACTGATGCACACTCACTATTTAAGGGCTGAACGCTCCACTCGCCCTACCAACTGAATGGTTTGGGACAGCCCTTAATGTGACGTTTCCTCCTCGGGAACCCGCAAACAGAGGGTTAGGGTTTAGGGTTAGTGTTTAGGGACCGGTTTGGGATTGGGTCAAACTCACATGCAGTTTCATTTAAAACATTAACTATTCTCCGCTCACATTTGAAATGTTTCAGCACCACCAGACCTGATATGTCTCATGAGTCTTTCCCTCTTCTCTTGCTCTCTTCGCACCTGTAGCCTCTCTCCTACTCAAATGTTTCTGCTGGGTGTGACAACTATGATTAGTTTGAGGATCGTTTCCACTGCCTGTGATTGGCTGCCTTTCAGGAAGCGCATCTTCTTCACGCAGTACTCTTTCCTGACTAGTAATGCTAGCAAAGCATCTTCAGGCTAATCACTGTCCTCTCAAAAAGTTAAACATTGGTTAACAACTGAAGAGTTCATTAATTAGTTTAGTACTACTGACAGCATTAGCAATGTGCTCTAAAATAATTAATGTTAAATGTTTTACTTTGTATCAGCTAAGCTAACATTAGCGTCCATGTTTGTGTTGAGTAAAGTGAGACTTGTAGGAAATCTAGTTTATAGTTTAACGCAAATATTTA
>NW_015150747.1:112487-118067 GCF_000732505.1 Cyprinodon variegatus
GGTGTACAGGCTGACGTAGAACTAACCTGCCTGCAAAAAAATGACAAAAAAAAAACGTCACTTTTAGGACAACACGGTCTGAGTTCATTTATAAACATGATTAAGCCAGAATGATTTGAAATGTAAACAGGACTTCCCTACGACTTTAAGCATTTTATGTCAAGCATTGAATTTTATAAAGTTGTCAGTTGATGACAGGGGTGAAGTTAGAATTAAACTGTTAAAGAAAACAGTGATTAGCCTGAAGATGTTTCTACCATTATTAGCCATAAAAACAGGAGAGAGGCTGCTGGACGGAGCTCATTCCTGCATCTTAAGACACGTCTGCAGGAAGAACGAGAAAAAAGGTGATTTGACATTAAAATAAAAGAAAAACCTGTCTCTGTGTCTCTGTAGCCTACCGAGCTAAACTGAGCATGCTCAGCACGGTGTCCAGGATACGAGGACAGGTGAGGACGGTGGGATACCCGCAGACAGAGGGCCTGCTGGGGGACTGCATGCTGTTCTACGGCCAGGAGCTGGGAGCCGCTTCCGAGTTTGGTACCTGCCTCTGAAACTTGAATTTAAACTTTAAAATGTCGTCCTTGTCATGTCGGAGACGCTGGTCTTATTTCACCTGGTTTTCCTCTTCCTGGCCACCTGTTCAGGGGCCGCTCTGGTTGCTGTGGGAGGAGCCCTGCAGCAGGTCGGTCAGGCCAAAGATGCCTTGGATGTCGGCATCAAACAGACGTTCATCGACCCTTTGCAGGCGCTCCGACACGCTGAGCTGAGGGAGATTAAGGTGAACCAGTGTTCAATTCCAGATCCCACCTCCAGTAATCCCTGGGTTGAAATCATTCTGAAGCTCCATTTACTGCCTCCTCAGTATCAGCTGAAGAAGGTCAATGGCCGCCGGCTGGATTTTGACTATAAGAAGAGACGAAGAGGAAAAGTGGCGGCAGAGGAGATTCGGCTGGCCTGGGATAAGTTCATCACGTCTAAGGATTCAGCAGAGAGGAGCATGTTCATTCTGCTGCAGAGAGACGTGAGTTTGAAACCAGTCTCAGTATTTTTATTGCTTTTCAGCTTTTATTCGGTGTTTATGAGGAACATGGGATTCTTCATGAGTTGGTTTCCCTGATGTCAGAAAGACACCAAGGCCTCAAACATGTGACAGGTTAAACTTTTTCCAGATTTTTATTGTCATTACACTGTCATAAGTACAGCACAATGAAATGCACTCTCTGTATTTAACCCATCCAGTTGGGGAGCAGTGGGCTGCCATTTGCGGCGCCTGGGGAGCAGTTAAGGGTCTTGCTCGGAGACCCAAAGTGGCATTCTGTGGGATTCACAACCTCAGGATACCAAGCCCTATGCCCTAACCACTAGGCCGCCACTCCCACCATTTCATTGCTCTCTTTTTGTGACAGTGTAATGACAATAAATAAAACTTCCTAATGTTGGTTTAGGAAGCAATATTAAGAGCTGAAATATAGTAGGAGTGAAAAAGAAGTTAGTGGAAACTCTACTGGTTTGGTAAAAAAGCAGAAGGCCCCGACAGCAGGGAGAGAAACACTGGATAAAAGTGTTGATCTGTTGACTGTAGATGAGGAGATGAAATTTGGGGCATTAAAGTAGCTCAAACCAAAGTAAAATGTTTCATTTTGTGAAAAATGTTACTTTAAAACCTAAAAAAAATGCACATGCAAAACCCTGTACCCACTCCCAAGAGGGAACGCCTATTAAACGTGTGCAGGAGCGTGCACAAGAAGAAATGGGCTCTTTAAAAGTGTTTGCATCACTCAAACAAGATTACTTTCCAAAAGATTTGAAATTTTTCCACTATGTCAGACTCACCACCGGTAAGGGAAAATGGGGACGAGCACGTAGGATGGCCTTATATCACCAGAATGATTGAAAATTATGAGGAGCACTTATTTTGATGATCCACCTGGAAAATGAACATCCTCCACTATTCCTTTAATAACTGTCCAGAAGACTTGCTCAACGTTTTTGACCTGCATTATTGAGATGCATCAGATTCTGGTATGACATCATTGCCAAGCTGAATACTGCGCATTAAATCAGATGGCTGAAACTGGGCTTGTGTGAAAACTATAAAGTAACTGATTCTGGTCGAGACCTGCTTCCTGTGGAAGGTTTAAGCTCTGGATGAAGTTTCTGCTGGGAGGTTTGGCCAAGCTAAGCTGGGGTGGCTCGGCCCAAATCCTGGTAGAATTTGTTGGCAGGATTTTCACGTCTTTCTAATTCCTGGATGAGGTCGAAAGATTCACGACTTTTCTTTTTTTTTTTGTTTCTCCCTCATCTTATCAGATTCCGAATGATTCGCCCTGATGTTTCTCCCCGCAGGTGGATCGGATCGCCCAGCTGGCTGCACTGGTCGCCGCTCTGCTCGACTTCCACAGAAATGCCCAACACATCCTGCTGGGTCTCCAAGGCGACCTGCAGGCCAGGTGAGACTAGCCTCAGACCTCAGTCATATACCCCATTTGCACTACCCTTGAAAAACCGATCCATGCCAAAACCGGTCCGAGCTCGGACCAGTTAACCAGGCCAAGCTCGGTTCTGACGACCGTTTACACATCACGCTATCTCTGTTCCTCGACTCCTCGCCTCCTAGTGACAATCTGCGGTATTACTGCCAGTATTGAAGGAGGAAATCAAGCAGTTGGTGGCGGTAATGCACATAAAGTTGTTTACTAACCGCCATAAAACACAAGAAGAAGAAGACGAAGAAGGAGGGAATCAAGCAAATCAAAATATTGCGTGGAGAAGATTTCAATTGTTGTTTATAGTTGTTCTTCTACTTCTGTTTTGTGTTGGCAAGCAACTTCGGAGGGGCATTACCGCCAACTGCTGGAATGGAGTGTGAATGGCGCGTTCTGCTCATGCGCTCTTGTTANAAAAGCAGAAGGCCCCGACAGCAGGGAGAGAAACACTGGATAAAAGTGTTGATCTGTTGACTGTAGATAAGGAGATGAAATTTGGGGCATTAAAGTAGCTCAAACCAAAGTAAAATGTTTCATTTTGTGAAAAATGTTACTTTAAAACCTAAAAAAAATGCACATGCAAAACCCTGTACCCACTCCCAAGAGGGAACGCCTATTAAACGTGTGCAGGAGCGTGCACAAGAAGAAATGGGCTCTTTAAAAGTGTTTGCATCACTCAAACAAGATTACTTTCCAAAAGATTTGAAATTTTTCCACTATGTCAGACTCACCACCGGTAAGGGAAAATGGGGACGAGCACGTAGGATGGCCTTATATCACCAGAATGATTGAAAATTATGAGGAGCACTTATTTTGATGATCCACCTGGAAAATGAACATCCTCCACTATTCCTTTAATAACTGTCCAGAAGACTTGCTCAACGTTTTTGACCTGCATTATTGAGATGCATCAGATTCTGGTATGACATCATTGCCAAGCTGAATACTGCGCATTAAATCAGATGGCTGAAACTGGGCTTGTGTGAAAACTATAAAGTAACTGATTCTGGTCGAGACCTGCTTCCTGTGGAAGGTTTAAGCTCTGGATGAAGTTTCTGCTGGGAGGTTTGGCCAAGCTAAGCTGGGGTGGCTCGGCCCAAATCCTGGTAGAATTTGTTGGCAGGATTTTCACGTCTTTCTAATTCCTGGATGAGGTCGAAAGATTCACGACTTTTCTTTTTTTTTTTGTTTCTCCCTCATCTTATCAGATTCCGAATGATTCGCCCTGATGTTTCTCCCCGCAGGTGGATCGGATCGCCCAGCTGGCTGCACTGGTCGCCGCTCTGCTCGACTTCCACAGAAATGCCCAACACATCCTGCTGGGTCTCCAAGGCGACCTGCAGGCCAGGTGAGACTAGCCTCAGACCTCAGTCATATACCCCATTTGCACTACCCTTGAAAAACCGATCCATGCCAAAACCGGTCCGAGCTCGGACCAGTTAACCAGGCCAAGCTCGGTTCTGACGACCGTTTACACATCACGCTATCTCTGTTCCTCGACTCCTCGCCTCCTAGTGACAATCTGCGGTATTACTGCCAGTATTGAAGGAGGAAATCAAGCAGTTGGTGGCGGTAATGCACATAAAGTTGTTTACTAACCGCCATAAAACACAAGAAGAAGAAGACGAAGAAGGAGGGAATCAAGCAAATCAAAATATTGCGTGGAGAAGATTTCAATTGTTGTTTATAGTTGTTCTTCTACTTCTGTTTTGTGTTGGCAAGCAACTTCGGAGGGGCATTACCGCCAACTGCTGGAATGGAGTGTGAATGGCGCGTTCTGCTCATGCGCTCTTGTTATCAACCGAGCCAGGGAAAACCCGAGCCAAGCCCACCTCTGGAACTGGTCTGCAGTTAGCGCGGCCCAGTTGTGTCTAGCTCGATAAGTTTTCTCAGTTACTGAGCTTGGATCGGTCTCAGCACGGTTTTTCAAGGGCAGTGTAAATGGGGTGATATTCAGGCACCTCCAGCTGATTTTAAGATGAATTTTAGTATCTGAGATGTTTGAAGATCTTGATCCAACTTTGTGTAATAAACCAAACCCCCCTTCATCATCTGATGTTAATATTTAGATGATTAATAAGCTGATTTGTTTATTTATTAAAGCCTTAATTGAATTGTGACTGAAATGGATTTCTGTGCCTCATATGAGGATCAGAACCATCAGAAACAACGCGTCCTTGAATCTGTCTTCATATACTTTGTTTTTCCTTTCTACTGGTGGTCTGTGCTGCTTTATGTACATCAGGTTGACCGCTGCCAGCAACAAACCAGCGCAGCGCTTCAGATCCCAGAAGATCCGGGTGAGAAGCGACCACAGCGGCACCATCGGGTTTTACCACCAGCTGTCGGCTGCAGCTCCTCTGTGCTCAGGTGTCTCCCAGAAACGTCCTGCATGTAGAACTTTGTCAAAGATGCTCAGACATGATCAGAGATCAGCGCTCTGAATTAACCTGGTTGTGGTTCTTTTTGAAAAACTTTTGGATCGGCCTGAAAGAACATCTTGGTTTGATTGAGGCTGTTGCCGCAAAACATTTTTGCCAGAGGGGCCACATGAGTGAATTTTGTTCCTTTTAGTTTTTAAAATTTGGAAAAATCCAATCCAGAACTGAAATTCTAAAAAACATTTTCATCCAAAAAATTATTTCTTGACCAACTTTGCTGTTTTCTCCGATTGTTTTTAGAATAATTTAAATTTTTTTCAGATTTCTATAAAAAAAAAAAAATAGTTTTACAAATTTCATTCTTTTTAAAGTGCGTTTCACTTCCATCACAATCCAAAGGCTCACTCTTGACCAATCAGACGAGCAGACCAATATAAATATTTTCTAACTCCAGAGGAAAGCCCCGCCCCCAGAAGGGAAGAGAAGATGATATGGAAAACGCAATTTGAAAATAATCAAATTTGTAAAACTCAGTCTTAAAAGGATTCATTTGAAAAACTAATAGATAAAATGATTTTTAAAAAAGACCTTTAGAAAAACAGCAAAATTACTCAAAGTTGTTTTTAAATAAAGGGGTCCTAGAATGATTCAATCGGTCTCCGCCAGTCACGTGACTTTTGTTGCTAAGACGCCATTTTAGGTGGAAAAGG
>NW_015150747.1:119367-135455 GCF_000732505.1 Cyprinodon variegatus
CCTGGTGATGGTAGCCTGGACACAGGGGGCCCCGTGCTTCCCCCCCGCCTGCCTTACCGGCCCCCAGCCCTCCTCCTCCGGCTGAGGACGGGCGGCTCACGGCTCTCTGCTGAGGTCCGGTCAGAGGCCCAGAAGTCGACACTTCATAACCGCCGCCCCTGGGGCATGACAAAAGTACAGGCTAGAACCAAATAAGGCGACATCCCAGAGTTTCTGTCAACTTAGGGCTTCGTCTGAATTCGCCCGTTTTATGGTGGAAGTTTAGAAAAGTGAGATTTGCAGAGAAAGGAGGGGTTAATGGGTTTTAAACTTCTCTGTACGTCCATTTCACCCACTGAACTATCATTATTCATCTATGACAATGGAAAATCGGTTTTGCATTCTATGACCCCTTTAACAAGATTGTCAAAGTTTACTTTAATGATTGCATGATTGTTTTTAAGTTCCCATTTCAAAAACGTTTCCTTTGCTTCAATAATAGTGGAACAAAATTAACCCATAAAAAAGTTCTCATGGGCCACAGTAAGACACACTTTTTAAAATGTTTGATTTTTTTCTGCTCAACAACTTATTAAACATGTAATAAGTGAAATAAATAAGGTAGTCATATTTTGGAGGGAAAAGGATCCTTAAATCGTCATCTTTGGTATGCTTTGATATAAAAAAAACAACTGGATTATTTCCAAACTTTTAGACACCGGTTAAAATCTTTTTATTTTATTGGCCTAAAAATAAAAAATATAAAGTCCATCCCTGAGCAATAAGAGCAGGATTTTGGGCACTAGTTTATAAAAACATTTTCACTACTTCTTCTTCTATTAAATAAATAGAAGTTGCTCAGTATTTTGGTCCTTACCATGAAGTTACATTTAAAGGAATAGTACACCCAAAACATGATTAGCCTTCATTTTCTACTCACCCCCATGCTGAACAACACTCTGGAGTACTTTTTTGATATCTCAAATGCATCTGGAGATCTGGGAGGCTTCTTGCTGTCTGCTGACATTCAAATAATGGAGGTCTATGGCGCCCGAGGCAGAAAGGTCCATAAAAGTCCACAAAAAACGTGTCAATATTCCTCCATACTGCTCGTCCAATGTATTCCAAGTGTCCTGAGTGGGTAGCGTCCAGAATTTACTCGAAACGAAGTCATTTAGAATGTTTTTAGAGCATAAACAGTAGTGTATAGGATTTCCTGAAAGCGCGCTCACGACGCTACGGAAGCCGGCAGACCAAACCAGACGAAAGTGCGCATTCAGCTCGGCAAAGAAATCATGCTCTTCCTTAACACTGAAGTCCTCAGACATTTTTCTTTCGTTGTTTCTTTCTTTGCACAGGTAAACAGCACATTTCTTCTTCTACACTTGCATTATCGGCAGAGCAGATGCTGAATGCGCACTTTCATCTGGTTTGGTCTGCCGCGGTTTCCGTAGACTCGTGAACGCGCTTTCAGGAAATCCTATACACTACTGTTTATGCTCTAAAAACATTCTAAATGACTTTGTTTCGAGTGAATTCTGGACGCTACCCACTCAGGACACTTGGAATACATTGGACGAGCAGTATGGAGGAATATTGACACGTTTTTTGTGGACTTTTATGGACCTTTCTGCCTCGGGCGCCATAGACCTCCATTATTTGAATGTCAGCAGACAGCAAGAAGCCTCCCAGATCTCCAGATGCATTTGAGATATCAAAAAAGTACTCCAGAGTGTTGTTCAGCATGGGGGTGAGTAGAAAATGAAGGCTAATCATGTTTTGGGTGTACTATTAAAGATATGATCATTCAAACGTGAAAATCTAATTTTTCCATGGAAGGAAAATGTCAGTTTTTAGTAAAAAATAATAAAGCTCTTATTTAAAAAAAAAAAGATACATCTCTCAAAGATCAAATCAGTGCCAGTGAATCAGATATGTGCTGCTCTTAAATCGTGGGGCTGTTGTTGTGTCAGCTCAGCATACTCCGTCAGGCCAGCGTACCCTGATAACCTCTAATAACGATCATGCACACGCTTGATCGTTATTAGAGGTTATCAGTCCCATAGAATTGCTTCAGACTGTGCCAGTGGGCTCAGTAGGTCGTTATCAAGTCATTCCTCTCCCCCTGCAGAATTGATTAATCTGTTTTTATGTAATCTAAAAATAATTTCAGTATCTTCATGTCCTATAAAAATAAAAAGAATAAAAAAATAAATCTGCATTTCGCTCATATTAAACTAACTAAAAACTAATAAATCTCATATCCTGTCAACTGGGTTGTAGAATCCTCTCCCTATAAATATTTAATTCTCTGTGAAAAAATGCTGATCATTCTTTAATAAGATCTTCGTCTGACTGACATGCAATGTTTGTTTTAAACCTAACATGTGTAACGAACCCAGTGAATGATTTTGTTGTTTTATACACAAACTATGACAAAAACCTGATTAAATCACGAAATAAAACAGCGCGCTTGGATGTAAGGAGAGCAGAGACAGAGGAAACTCTATGTAATTCATATTACTAAGGGTATGCTGGCCTGATGCGGTATGCTGAGCTGACAGAACACCGGATATATTCATAATGAGGGCCACCATTGGCCCTCGGCCTGCCCTCTGACCCCCTGGGTTAAGGCTCTTATCTGACCAGAACCCTCGGGCTGCTCCTCCTTCCTCCCACAGTCCAAACTAACATCCAGAGCAGATGAAGCGTTGGTGGTTGGATGTGTTAAAATTGACCAATTAGCCATAAGATTATGACTCCTGATGGATTAAGGAGTCATGTGGCTCACAGTGGAACCTGGAAGATGTCAAACATATTTCTGTTTTCAGGAGGAAATTTAACAGTGGTACCATCCGGACCTGGGAGCCCCGTCTCCAGCTGCGGTGAGCAGGACCTTCAGAGCAGCGGCGTCTTAAGCCCAGTTTAGATTTAAATCCAGCTTCTGGAGTTTTCCTGAGTCTGACATCCGGCTTTCTGTCCCTCCTCTCAGCCGACTCTCAGCCCGTTGTGGATCAGCCCTGCTGCCGGGCGCTCTACTCCTTCATGCCGAACCGGGAGGGCGAGCTGGACTTCAGCAGGGGAGACATCATCCTCCTCACCGGCCAGGTCGACTCCAACTGGTACCAGGGGAGCCTTGGGGGCCGATCCGGGCTTCTTCCTGTCAACTATGTGGATGTGCTGGTGCCTCTGCCATCACCATGACGACCAGTCGTCTTCTTTAGCGATGTCACACAATATGCACACCTTTAAGCTAGCACTTTTTGATGATTGAATCAGGAGAAACAGGGTCAAAGGGCAGCTGAGGATGGCTTCTGGAGAATCCTCCTTTCCTCCATTTTTTTTTTCCTTTCATAACTATTTTAGGAAGATGAGATCATGTTAAGATTGTTAGATGATGCATCAGATCCAGCAGGGCCTGGTTTTAGGCTCCTGATCCAGAAATTATCCAGGTTATATGTCTTATAATCCTCTTGCCTTCACTGGGACTAGAAAAACAACCAGATTTCCAGGTGTGTAAAAAAACCTGAGTCCACCCTTTGATCCAGCAGCTGGTCGAAGCGCCCCCTTCAGGAAGAACTCGGCAGTGATTTTTGTATTTTCTCTGACTTACAGCTGTGGAAAATTTGACCCAAATCTCTTCCCAGCGTTGGATCAGTTCTCAGAGGTTTGCAGAGACTCCATCAGGTTTAACTAGGCCTTTGTAATGCCTTTATTCATTTGTTTTTCAGCCTTTCTCTCTCAGATGTGTGGCTGTTTGAGGCCACGTTCATGTCCATCACCAAGCTTCAGCTGTTGGCCTCAGGGCCTTTGGTTGGGTTAGGGTTAACCCTCCCATACGGAGGAGTTAATGGTGGACTTGGTGGCTGCCGCTCCCTGGGATTTGATCATCAGATAAAAATTAAAGAGACATCAAGTCTTTAAGTGATTGGCTGTACTCTTAAATGTATCGTTTTCTCTCTATAAAATAATTTACCTCACACGATTTGGAAATTTCATCATCCTTCTCAAATTAATGACCAGAAATGGCTGTTCCTCCTGGATCCTTACTGACATCTTTCCGACCTGCCTTGTGGTCATCGCACAGCGTGCTCCACCAGCTGCTGATCAGAGCATCTGGTATGAAGCTTCTGGCGTAATCTTTCCTTCTGGAAAACCTGTGAAAGCATCGATGGCCACAGATAGTATTATCTTCCTAAATTAAATTCCCCACAATGAGGTGACTTCAGAGAAATCCTGTACAAACCAGCAAACATCGGACCCATCAGTAAATGATGGAACCAATTTGATAAAAGCATCTGTAGGGTTTGTGAGACACATAAATGGACTTCTGCTCTGATTTCTTTCTTTTTTATGTTGCAGTCTTCAAATCAGAATGTAAACTACCAACATAACCTTTTGTTCATTTGGGTATTTGCTCTAAAGGGGATCTGTGTCCTTCATTCAGAATTGATTTTTGTATTTTATGATTATGGTTCACTATAGTGTGTGTAACAAGGTGCGTTTAAAGGTAAAATAACTTGAACAAGAAAAAAAAGCATCAGGTTTAAAGGGGTTGAGGCTAAAATCAGGGAAACTTGTGGTTTGGATGATTGTAAAAGAAACTAAATCACAGGGTTGTTCAGGTTTTTAATTTTAGCTTTAGAGTCTAAATAAGCTTCATAGGTCACTTAGAGCCAGAAACTGTAAATCATGCACTAATCCTGAAATATTGGACTGTCCCTTTAAGAGAATGCCACAGAATGTATGTTAACTGACCGAAAGGGCAGTGATGCAGTGAATTTGTTTTGTAGAACTGTTTTACACTCAATAAATTGAACTACATGAGCAGCAGATTACTGTGGTGCTTTCAAAGCAAAATGGAAAATTAAAGAAAAAGCAAAGCTCTTTATTTTCTCATCCGTTTTAAAAAGTAAACAAAATCAACATGTTTAAATCCATTCAAGGTCACATGTCTGCCTTACTGCCATACTGTTATTGCTTGATAACCTTTGGAATAAACTCTAATGTATGGGGTTCTTTTGAATGTATTTTGACATCTTTACTGGACACCAGCAGTGGTTAAATCTGCCTTTTTTGTTCCTTTAGCTTTTTAATTAAAGGTATAGTGAAGGATGTTCTTTTTCTGGTTGGATCATCAAAGTAAGTGGTCCACCTAACTGTCAATCATTCTGGTGATATGTTTACGTAAGGTCGTCCAACGTACTCGTCCCCATTTCCAGTTACATGTGCAATGAAAAACGATCTAGAAATAAGTAAAAATTTCTCAAATTAAGTGTACTTTAATTTGAGTAGGTAAATTAGATAGTTTGCCAATGAAATAACTGTTTTTACACTTAAAATAAGATAATTAGATAAAATGCACTCGAAATAAGACAATGCAATGGTGTTTTCTTATTATAAGTGTAAATTGTCTTGATCCATTGGCAAAATGTCTCTTTTACCTCCTCAATCCAAGAACAAATGATTTAGACAGATTTACTTTGTCATTTTGTAAACACACGTGTAAACAAAAAAATTTTTTGTTAAGAACAGCTCTCAAGACTATTTAGTTTTTTAAAGTGCTGCCTTTAAAGCAGCAGTGATTAAAAAAAATATTTTATAGAAAACAGTAATGTAAACATATGACTGTATAGTTACAGTTTTGGCTACAATTCATTCTTCCTGTCCGCTTAACTGCTGCTAGTTTTCCTCACATGCCTGGAAGATGTCTAGTGCTGCTACCACAGATGATCTCGCTCTTGAAATGGAATTGAACGATTCAGATTAGCTAGCCGAATGAATATATGGGTTAGAGGGTGTGGCCCGGGCTGCCTATCACATCTCCAATCCGGCGCACGGATGACGTCATACACACTCCGCTTTGTTTTAAAAAAATATAAATATAAAAAAATATAACCGCGGATGTCTGGGGGACAGTGATTCGCCTACATGTTATGAATGATGGCGTACCATAAAGAATAAATTATGAACAGTTTAGTTTGTGCCTTCAACTCGTTGCCCATAGGAAGACGTTACTTGGATATAACCTAATGGAATATCTTCAGAACGGCTCCAAATGACAGAAACTCATATGGGTGAGTAGAACATGATGTAATAACGTAAAATCAAGCGCCAAATGTAAAAAAAAAAACAGCGTTCCCCTTAATATATATTTGAATACCTTGCCCTGTTTTTTTTATCTCATGCTTTTCTGTGCCCCCATGAAGACACGCTGGCCCCCTCCTGGCCCCCTAGTACATTTGGTCTAGAACCGCCACTGCTTTTCCTGTTTAGGATGAGAAGCAGGTCGTTCCTGGAGCACTACTGTTTCAGATTCCGGACCTTTTCTAGTCTTTTTCTTCTCTTTTTTTTTTTTTTTTTTGCCTTAAAAATAAAGGTTTGAATATAAGTAAATCTATGGAAGGGGATTAGGGCCACTGGGAAAAAAAAAAATAAGTTAATAGATTTTTAACGCATCTTTTCAGTTTAATGTTGGAAAAAAGTCAGAATTCTGACTTTTCTTCTCAGAATTCTGACTATAATCTCAGAATTGTGGATCTTAATGTAGCACCATGAATGAAGAGAGACACTCAGCTTCACTGACAAAGATGTTAGTTGTTTGGGAGGGCCAGATTAAAGTTAGAATTCAGAGAAAAAAGTAAGAATTTCAGAAAAAGTCAGAATTCTGAGATTAAAGTCAGAATTCCGACTTCTTTCCCATATAATACTTAAAAATCAGTTGTTTTTTCAGTGGCCCTAATCCTATTCCATATAAATCATTGGCTTATTTTATATATTTTAGACCGTGTTTTACTGTTTTTGTAATTGCAGCCTTTAGCCTCGGCGTGGCGCTGTGGTTAAATACCCGTCGTTGTTTTTAAACTTCCACCGGAAGTCTCCTCGGTCTCTTCTACCAGGCCGCTCCAACATGGTGGGTGAAATTTTCGTGTCTTTCATTTTTATCCCAACTAATCCTCCTGTTTTATCACTTTATTTAACCCGCCAGCTGTATGTGCAAACTCTATACTGTTAAAGTTAGCGAGTGACCCTAATATTGATCACAGATTAGTAAATTTAAACGTTATAATGTCAAATTAACCGAGCCGCTGCGGGTCTGAATGAGCTCTGCTCAGATTCCGGTCCCTTAGCTAAAGAACAGGCAGCAGGGATCGATTTGTAAGTATTATATATAACGTGGTTCTATAATGTGGTTAAACTGTGGCTGAATTAATGCTGGAGGGTTTTAACAGTCCCCGGACAGGCTAACCGGAGGGCGGGCCGGACCTGCGGCGGTGTTACGGAGGAAATGTTCCCGGTTCTCCACTGAAACCAAACCTTAGATGCAGCCAGAGCCATTATCTGAGACTCATCTAATCTGAGCCTTGACATGTATATGTTAATTTAACTTGTTCTTTTTAAAATTATTCTCAAAGACCTTAGAAAGATCACATGCTTTCAATGCATTTTTTAAAATCCCAAAATTACAGCTTTCATATAATTTTAAAACGATGTATAGATGAGTTTAAAGTGTAACCGTCTCGTTAAAGAGGATGCATCATTTTTGAAATAAGTTTTCCAATGACTTGAGTAGATCAAAGTATCAGGAAGAGATGCTCCCATCATGCCTTTTGCTAAACGTTCAGCCTGTAGGGGGCGGTGTTCTAGTCTGGCTTTGCTTAAGCTCTGCAGGTAGGGGTCTACAAATGCTATGAGATCATCGGCCTCTAAAAACGGCAAATGATGGCTTCAAAATGTGGAGGAATAATCCAGAACCCAGAGAACATGTAGTGGTCCTCGGGATCTGCTTTCCTGAATCAAACAATTGTCTCCTCAGAACCAGGAAGGACTGTGGACCTTCTAGTCCTAGAGCTGTGGGACAGTGTGTCCCGTTGACCAGTGACCATGTCCTACAATGTTCCACAGAAAACAACGGTTCTCAGTGTTCTCCTTAAATTCAGTTGTAACTACGTGCTGATCGGTGTGAAATGTTTGCACCTGCAGGGACGAGTCAGGACCAAGACGGTGAAGAAGGCCGCCAGGGTCATCATCGAGAAATACTACACCCGGCTGGGAAACGACTTCCACACCAACAAGAGGGTGTGTGAGGAGATCGCCATCATCCCGAGCAAAAAGCTCCGCAACAAGATAGCCGGGTGAGTCTGTGGGGGGGCTGAGAGGGATGCTGAGCTGAGAGGTTAAAGACGAAAACCTAATGTTGGTGTTTGCTCCTGAAGCTATGTGACGCATCTGATGAAGAGGATCCAGAGAGGTCCAGTCAGAGGAATCTCCATCAAGCTGCAGGAGGAGGAGAGAGAGAGGAGAGACAACTACGTCCCTGAGGTCAGTGAACGCATCATTAGACAGGATGATGTTTGGTGTCTGGATGAAGAGAAGGATCAGAGGAATGTTGCTGTGGGCTCAGAAAGATGTCGGCCATCTTTTAGGGAGAAAAGGGCTTCTTCGTTGAGTTTTAGATGAGCTTTGATTTAGATTTGAAATTGAAGAAGAGTTCCGTCTCTGCGACTGAGACTAACCTGAACTCATCTCGCTTTTAAAGTGACTTTTCACTTTGAGATACTTGAAAAGTGGACGGTTTGTTTTGGGGTATTTTATGGAGTCATTATGAAAAAACAAAGCATGTATGGAAATATGTTCTGCTGGGTCAGAACCAAATGACTGGATCTTTGATTCAAACAAGTTTGATTCTGACGGAAGGAGATGAAGTGAACTTTGCTTCCTTTGGGCTTCATGGTTTCTACCCAGTCTGGAATAGAATAGAATCGCCTTTCTGTGTTTTCCAGGGCTGATAAATATAGATGGGTTCGAATTTAACTTTTAACAGTTTAATTTAGTATCTCAAGGACTAAATTCCCTCCTATCTCACCTGCCCTGCTTCCTTTAGTGCTTCCATCTCGGTGATGCTGATTCATCTTTCCACAGCAAACCTTTATTTTACCTGCTTTTATCCTCTCATTTCTTTGGCCTTCTTTCCTCCATCTTTGTCCTCTCTCCCCATCCTACTCCTGGCTCCTCTATCCTCTTGTTCTCCCCCCTATTATTTTCCTCTCTTCTCAAAACATTTAACGAATTTGTTAATCTAATTGTTAGCTATATCGATGCTTCCCAAACATTTCTGCTTTTGACTCCAAAAATATCTGTTAAACTCCTAAAATATATAGAATTACTTCACTCTTTTATTATAAGTGATTTTCTCTTGATAACAGATTCACTTTGTAAAATACATCTATTAGTTTATCACTGTAATTTTATTTTTTTAAAGTAATGTGGCATTAACTCAATTCTCAGTGTGTCACATTATTCAATAAATCATAAATCTCCTTATTCTACGTCTACGTTTCTGTATTTAATGATATAGTTGTGTGTAGCGCAGGGGTCACGTCGTAATAATTGTGAAAACCGTCTCGTGACCTCTGGATCCTCTCGCTCCTTTGATGCGGTTTAGCGGCTCCTGTATCGAAAGTGATCATGGCGTGTCTGTCGCCAGGTCATTGATACTACAGGTACATCAACCTGTGAGCATTTCCCGTGTTCCAAGGACTTCCTGTTCCTCTTGAACCCTGGCGCTCCCAGACAAAGTTTACTTCTGTTTAGACGTTTCTAACTATATATCATAATATAATCAGTGCTGAGGGAGGATTTCTGTTGGATCCTGGTTTTGCGTTGGAATGTTCCTGTAAACATCCCGCCTGTCTCCCTGTGGCTCTAATCTCTGACCCTCTGCTTTCTGTTCACCTGTGCAGGTGTCTGCTCTGGACCAGGAGCTCATCGAGGTTGATCCCGACACCAAGGAGATGCTGAAGCTGCTGGTGAGTATCGGCGCCTCTTTGGTTTCTTCGCTTTGACCTTCAGACTGTCCTGGCCATTAGAACGTTCTGGGCCTGATTGGTTCTGCTGTAGATCAGAATCAAACGAGCGCAGAGATTAGCTCCAGCTAACCTGAAGATTAAAGCTGGAGGAGCGAGGCATTCCTGTAAGAAGTTTAATGATGCGGCGTGTTTGATGGCGTCGAGGGATTGGCGGCTTGCTTCAGAGCTCATTAATGATATCTCAGAATCGTACAGCGGTCCTCTGCGCTCTCTGACGAGGACGCTCAGCTGCACGGGTTTAGAGCAGCCTTGTTCAGTGGGTTCAGAGTTAAAGGAGAATTCCGGTTTTTAACACTTTTAGCCCATTTTCTGTAGTGTCCAGGATGAAATCGAATGATCGACACCAAAATTTTGACGATTGGTCCTGTCTCTGCTATTTGGCTCATGCAGAATCCCCCCCTGGCTGCTTCAGAATGGCTTCCATAGAGCATGTCCGATAATATCCTTAAAACAACCTTAAACGTTCTTTTTTTAAAATATGCTACTCACCGGGTCGTCAGCGCTGTTCAATGACGTTCCAAAAAAAGTTTCGTGAAGAAAAACCGTTCCTGTCTTGTTTTATTTAGCATTTTGTAAATCCCAGAACTATTTTTTCCGATACATCACAACCGCTTATAAACTTCCGCTTCCCGTTCGAATCTGAAGCGTTGCACACTCCAGACCACTAGTTGGCGACGGTATCCTCTACCGTCAAACTCAAAGTCCAATATGTCCTCCTCAAGAATCCACCTTTCGTATTCCATTTTCAGAGTTTTTTAAAGTGTTTAACAGAGACGTTAGCACCTCGACGTCGGAGTACACAGAGTGAAGCGAAAAGACTACAACTGTGTAAACAGGCTCCGTTTCCGGTGGCGGAGGGATATTGACTATTCCAACAGAACTCAATGGGATTTACAAAATGCTAAATAAAACACTACAGGAACGTTTTTTCTTTACGAAACTTTTTTGGAACGTCATTGAACAGCGCTGACGACCCGGTGAGTAGCATATTTTAAAAAAAGAACGTTTAAGGTTGTTTTAAGGACATTATCGGACATGCACTATGAAAGCCATTCTGAAGCAGCCAGGGGGGGATTCTGCATGAGCCAAATAGCAGAGACAGGACCAATTGTCAAAATTTTGGTGTCGATCATTCGATTTCATCCTGGACACTACAGAAAATGGGCTAAAAGTGTTAAAAACCGGAATTTTCCTTTAAACATGGAAACCTCACTGCAGACGTTTGGTTTGAAGGATAAAGAGAAGCAGATGGATGGAAGTTTTCCAACGTTTGACGCCAGGAGTCAGAGTTTATTGATCCTGTAATTTGTCTTATTAATTCTAGTGGATTAACGGCCCTCTGGGATTATTAAAGTATTTCTGATTATACTCAGAAACCAGGTTGTCTGTGTTTTGGTCGCAGTGACCGTAAATATGCCCCCGCCCCTTCCAGACACTCTGCTGCACCTCTCCAAAATTGTAGGTGACCACAGACAGGAGGCCTCTGATTGGTCAAATCTACATCTGCTCTACACTATGCATATTCTTGTTTGGTACCTTACCGGCTTGTTTTGTTTGTATAACCGCCATTGTGGAAAACGACTCGTGAAGATGGACCAGCTAGAAGAGCGAGGTGCGTGGGAACGCTGGGACCGTTTTTCCACCTGGATCACCGCTCTTTTCCGCCCTCATGTCCCTCCGTTGTCGCACAAACTTTCCCCCACTTCCTCACCGCCTCGGCCGTATCTAGACCCACAGCTAGTTCCTGATTGGCCCTCTTGCGTTGTGGTGTGGAATATATTGGGCTTCAGAATTGGGCATAAAGGAAAGATTCCTGCGACATGCTGCTGTGGGAGGATAACCTTCAGCCTCTGGTCCTTGTGGGCCAAAGTACTGCAGCATTTAACACGCCTGATTTCAAAGCGATGTCTACATGACAGCAAATGTGTCTGTGACCTGAATCGATCTGATTCTGATCTTTTGATGGGAGACACCAGATCTGAAGGACAGGCCGGTTTTAGATTGGTTCATCAGAAAACATGGCCGCCCTGTCTCCCTCCTCATCCACCCCACAGACGGCTGCTTTATTGTCTTTCTTGTCGTGTCGTCGGCCTCCTGTGCTCAGCAGCTTAATGATCCAGAACACGAAGGTTGCCTTTTAGTTCAGAATCGTTCAGACTGAATTCTGTCTTGCATGGAAATATTATCATGGAGAAAGTTTCCAGCTTAGAGGAGCAGCTGCTCTCCGTGAGCCATGAGGAACATTTAAATGCTATAAAAAGCTCCACATTTAGTGAGATTAAGTTTCCTGCCTTGTTTTAAGGCCAAAGCTGTGATGTTAGAACTGATCACCATCGGATCAGCAGTAATTCCTGCCGCCTCCTCTGCTTCTCCTCCCTCCACCCTGTATCGAAAGGTGATGGCAGCCTCCCTGTGGCTGCCGTCATTATTAATACAGGCAGATAAAGCTGAGAGCTTTCCCGTGTTTGAAGGAGCGCCGCTTCCTCTCAGACCCTGACGCTCTCAGACAAATTCTGTCCCACAGAAGCGCTCAGCTGTCCTCCTCCTGCACTGGTCTCACCCCGGTCTGTCTTCTCTCTCTCTCGTCCCGCAGGACTTCGGCAGTCTGTCCAACCTGCAGGTCACCCAGCCCCCCGTCGGCATGAACTTCAAGCAGCCCCGAGGCGTGTAGACATGTGTAAACTTTCTTCCTAATAAAATCCGTTTGGGACAAAAAGCCTGGGCTGTGCAGGACTGCTGATTTCTGATGTTTAAATTATGTTTGACTGAATAAATTTAGATGGAGTTTGACTTTAATCCTGTCAGATCTTTTAATTTCCTTTAAACTGGAGTCCTCAGGCAGCTTCAGCGTTTCTATTAAGGCCTTCAGATTTTAAAAATAATTGCTTTTTTTTTTAGTAGAATCTTTTTTATATATATATATTTACATTTTTTTTTTGTTGAGTTTATGAAATAAAAGATTCCCAGTTTAGAGCAAAAACATCTTTAATTCAGAACATGGATTCCACAGCTGAGGCTCTTTACAGAGAACCTGAATGTTTTTTTTCTTACAGAGTTTTAAAATGTACTGGGTTGTTGGGTTTTGGCTCATAAGCACTTCAGCAGGAAGAAGTTGCAGAAGGCTCCACTGGGACAGTCGCACATCTTCCCAATCCGAGATCCTTTCCTGATGGCGCAGTGCTCGCCGAGGTCACACTGGGCAGAGGAAGACAAAGATCGCACAATTAACGAGGAACGTCCTGCAGATCTGAGCGCAGTGTCGTGTTTCAGTCGACTCTGAGCGAATGTCATCGAGGTCATTCAACTGATTTAACTCTGGATCAATCAAGAGGAAACTACATGGACTTTAGAAAAAAAGTCTCGACATTTGAGTGAATTTTCTCTAATCCAGAGAAGGGAATCGCGATCTATCTGCTTTACGGCTGTTTTCAATTTAAATGACCGTATATAGTGGCTGTTAGTTGATTTCATCAAACGGACATATGTAGATTTAAACCTTTATAATATTAATAAGGTAAAAGGATCCAAATGAATCATTAGATTGAAATTAGGGACCCAATTCTAACTCAACAGATTAAGAATCTGATTTATCCAGACACCTTTCTGCTCCAGGGGGACCCTGGGTTTTACTTCACCAGGAGGAGCACAGGAGCTTTTTGTCACAGTGGGATGTAACCAAACCTCCCTGTTCAGCTATGCCACTTTACTCCAGTGGTTTAATTTCCTTTAAAAACTTTAAACTGACGGCAGAGCGATTAAGATCCACCACAGTAGGATTTAGATATTTAACTCCACATTTTGATGTCAAAAGATGTAGTTCTATAAACATTTGTCACAATGTTGCGTCATACTGTGTTGGACCCTTTATAGGGCACTCAGTGAAATATTTTGAAAGTCAGATTTCAAGCCAAGAGTGTTATTGGAGGACAGGATAAGAGCTTATTACTTTTGGAACATTCAAGGTAATAAACGCCCACTTGCTCTAATATATATACTAGGGAAAACAGCAGTATAACCTTTGAGGTTTAATGCTGATACACATTTTTTTTATTTTTTTAAGTTAGCCTTTTTTCATTTAGCTTTTCACCTGTTTTCTTGTAAAATTTTACAGTAAATAAATCATTGAAGGGTTATGTCTAAGGGGTCAAATGCCAAAATAAGATGTACAGCCACATAGCAGAATCTTTGCTGAATAGCTGGATATAGATCTTGTGCTTCTAGACGTCATGTAGGGATGGTGACTCAATTTGTAAGGAGTTTGCAAGTGATCAAAAAACAGTAACTTGCCCTGTAAAGGGGTTAAAGACTGATCTGTTTAGGAAATCACAATAAAAAGCTCAGTCTGGTGCAAACATTTTGGTGTGCTTTACATAGATGGATCTTCATTCCCAAACTTTATCTCCAGAGACGATGTCACGTTTGGTCTATTGCAAAGTAAGGATGAGGAGCTCTGCACTAATACAATTGTATGTCTGGTTAATTTTTCATTCAGAAATGAATGAAAAAACTTGTTTTTTAAAATAAGTTTAAACTATATATAAAATCTGATTCTGGAAAAGCACAAAAAGTAAACAGCTAAACAAAAGCTGAATTCTCCCCTTCTGTTATACTTTCTTATAATTGCTTTTATTTTATCTCAGAATTTTCTTTTTGTTTATTTATTTGATTTATGTATTTAAATGTTTATGTTAACAACCCTCTATAGCAGATCTACGTTATAGGTATATTTCCTATTTGTATTAAGAGTTGCTCCCCCTGACTATATTTTCTATGTATCCTGGCTTGAAGAAATGAACTCTATGCAGCCATGTTTGTCTTTAAATCTAGATATTTTGTATAACACAAAAAAAGTAAAAAAAAAAAAAAGAAACTCAATCTCTGGGTTTTAATTGTAATCTGGGCGCTTTAGCACCATCTGCAGGTAAAAGGATGTAATTGCATGTTTACGCTAGACCTGCTTTCTTGGAAACTAAAAGGTGTGTAGCATCTATTATTTGTTGATTTTTTCTTTATTTATTTCAATATTCATGTGGTTATACGACTTTAAAATCTCCTTAAATGTAGTTTTTTTTTCCTGAGGGATGTTTTTTTCTTAGAATGACTCCTCTTTCTGAGGATGTTCTAGTTGTAACTGAGCTTTTCCACTCTAGAATCATATTTCAGTTTTATGTAGTGAAGCTGCAGACTCACAGAGGGGACCTGTCCATACTTCTTCTCCCACGGATTGATCCTCTTCGTCTGCAGCTTCTCCAGGACTTCATGCAGCGCTCCGAGCTGAGAAGAAAATTAACTTTATGATTAGAAATATTGGTCTCAGAGGGAAAATGATCCAGATGCATGTAAAGAATATTAAAAAATTATTTGAAAAGATAAAAATCAGAATTTCCATTGTAGCTGTTTATAAATATTTTTATATATTCACTTATTTTAGATTTAAATTTTTTAAACTAAGATATACCAGAAACATTTTCAAACTGATATCAATAATAAGAAGTAGATTTTTACTGTCATCTTGTTTTTTACATTGAGCATAATGAATTGAAATACATTTACATTTAAGCCCCAGTCTTTTCATATAACAGCTAAAGGTTTTAAAACATGTTTTTTTTTCTTACAGACGTAACATAAGTAGAGATAGGATTAATATTTACGTTTTATAAAGATTATTTGAGAGAGCAAATTGTGAAAAAGAAAAAAAACATGTAAATCAAAAGTTTTATTGTTATTAGAGAAGGCCATTTAATATATTTTCAAAGAGATTATCCTTATCATGTTGTAATTAAAGGGAAACTATTGCAATAGATTTGCGTTTAGCTGCACATTAAATCAAAAAAATATTAAAACAATAAACTTTTTGTTGCTCCTGGTTTCGTTCAGCTCACCAGTCTGTTGGAGTTGTAGCGATTGTCCTGCACTTCTCTTTCCTCCCTCTCGGCTTCCGTAGAACCGGTCGGACACAGAGCCGACAGCAGCGCCGCGCACAAAACAGCTCGCGCCCACATGCCGATTAAAAACCAACCAAACTGCGGGTAAATGTAAAGATCAGAGAGCTGACTTCACTGTCCTCTGCGGATCACTGAATGCCGCGCGCTCACAACGAGGGGCATCTTTGGAGCCCCTCCAGGCGACGTCACGTGTGTGACGTAGAGGCAGTTTATCACCTTTTCTCATTTTTTACTTATATTTTTAAACCCTTTCTACGGAAGAGGATTAGGGCCACTGGAAAAAAAAAAGTTAACT